>NC_056748.1:425895166-426035166 GCF_019279795.1 Protopterus annectens | reverse complement strand
AAAGTACCAGAACTTGTTAGAGATTTGGGATGTAAGGCTAGGATTAAAAAGCCCACAGTGGCTGGTAGCCTAGTATACACATATGAACCTGTGCATGCATGTGGAGCTGGGCCTTGTAGAAGTATGACTGTGTGTGTGTGTGACAGGACACAGATTTAGGTACTATCAGGTCTTTGCTGAGGAGAAGGAGTGCTACATGACCATAAGAGGTAGTCCCTGCTATGGATCGAGTTGGCATGAGCCCTCTGCCTACAAGGGCATATATGTCTTGATGTACTCATCTCAGCACTGGATGGCAGGGTGGATGTGGTGGAATCGTGTGTGCCCAACTGTGGTCTCCCCTGCCACAGTGGACCTTACCACAGGAGACAGAAATAGACCAGCCATTGGAAGTGTGTCTGCAGTGATGCCTGGGTGCACAACAATACTTAATTCATGCAAAATCCCAGTGCCAAGTGTCAATTATTTTACACATATGGCCTATGTACTCCGAGAGGTCATCATGCACATCTTGTACATATGCTGGGTTGTGACCATCAAGACTGCAAGCTGAGTGATGGGCAGTAACCATGGTATGAATGACCACTGGCATGATACCTACCCCTGTACTGTACATGCTCAATGAGGCTTGTAGCAACCAAGGTGGGGGTGCACCTCATATGAGTTGGATGTGTGCTCCACAGGCACAGAAGCTATGTCCAAAGACTGGAGTGAGGACGTGGACATCACATTTCCTATGTACAATACTGACGCAATGACCCCTAGGACACCTGGCTGTGCTGAATTCAGGCTGCCAACATCATCATCATCAGAGCCTGACACATCTATAATATTAAACAGTACTGTAACCAGAATGGAAGAGAATGATAAAACTTCACCTGTGAAGACATCAAAAGAATTTATCCACCCTAAGACCCATCACCAATACTTAACTCCTAGTAAATTAATGAATATTGTGTTATAGAGTCATAACACACCTTGTGCTGATGGTCTCTGTAGATCAATATTTATGTATGTATGTATGCCTTTAAGAAACTGTCTAGGGGCTTGTACAAGTGTCTAAATACTCAGCACATGTGAGCCTGACTGCCATTTTGTAGTATGCTGTTGAGATGTAAGCATGTATGTCTATGTAGTCTGTCAGTTAATCAGTTCATTTATATTTTGTCATGCTGCTGTCCACCCTGATGTGTTTGTATGTAATAAAGCATCTAAATGAACTACCCTGCCTGTTTGTCTTTTATACTAGAGAGGAATGAGTGACAGGGAGCCAGAATGGGATCCAGATTCTTCAGATTTTAGACTGAGAGGCACTCAGTTAAGACTGGAGGAATATACAGCAGTGAATCATCCCTACTGCATGTATAACTTGCAAAACAGGTCAGAAATGAATTTAAGGTATTAAAACTTGCTCAAACTATTTCTTATTCACAAAATATGAAACGAGGCATTCAGAATGCTTTAAACGAATTTCTAAGTAACAGAAATATTTGAAGCTGCAACGTATTAATAGAAATATTCAAAATAACTATGAAAAATGTTTGAAATAAAGTCCAAATCACAGAAAATGAATAAAATAAGGGAAACTACTGCATTTTTTCACTAAGTACTAGTTTTTCACATTAATCAAAACTGTTTGAGTTGTCTGAAGTTTATGAAGTGTCCGCATGATTGTGCAGGATTACAATACAGTTATTTACCAAAATATAGCTATTTCAAATCATATTTCGCAAAGTCTAGTATTTCGAAGAGTTTATTGTGCATTTGAATGTTATTATAAGCACACATAGCAGCATGTTCATATATAATTACAAGGGCCATTTTTTTCAGTGTGTTTGGGCATAATTTGTTGGCATGGCAGACAGATTTTGAAAAACAGGTCCACTTGTGTTTGACCATAATATTGCAGAGAACTGGAGAGTGTTTGAGCAAGAGTACGATATTTTCATACAGGCTACATTTTCTGATAAAGATGACCATACAAAGGCATTTATTCTTCTTAATTTAGCTGGGTCAGAAGCCATAGAAAGAGAGCATTCATTTGTGTGTGCACCTGCTGTCTTTGCAGGAGAGGGAGAAAACCGTCATATAGTTGTACCGGCTGAGTCAAGGGAAGACCCTGAGTGCTTAAAACATAAATTTAGAGAAATATATAACCCCCAAATGAATGTTACAATGGAGAGACACTTATTTTACACAAGGGATCAAAAGCCTGGTGAAACTTTTGCAGCATATATAACTGATTTGAGAAAAAAGGCTAAAATGTGGAGATTTGGTGATTTAAGGGATGAGTTGATAAAAGACAGACTTGTGTGTGGTATTAAAGATGATGCTGTGAGAAAGATTTTGCTTTGTGACAGTGATTTAACTTTGAATAAGACCATTGAGATTTGTCAGATATATGAGCTTACAGAAAATCACATGAATATGCTTACAAATGAGAGATACATGCTTCCAATAACTTCTAAAGCCAATGTTGATAGTATGCAGCACATGGTTGAAAGAAACAGGCCAAAGCACATGGCAGCAACTGTAAATCCTGAAACAGTCACTGGGAAACCCCATACGTTTCTAGCAAATTCCAGAGTACACACAGTCTCAGAGAAGCATAACAGTGAGTCAGCAAACTCAGAGAATGGGCCCCCACCTAGTTTTATTGCCAACTGTCATAATTGTGGTGGAAGTCATGAGCCTAAAATGGAAAAATGTTTGGCTTTTGGTCAGCAATGTCACAGATATAATAAGTGGAATCATTTCAAAAGGTTTTGTAAATCAAAAGGGACACATTATTTTAGAAAAATGGGAACAGTAAAAGAAACAAGTCAATCAATAAGAAAGTCATGACCCTACTTTTTATGTTGATGGTGTGTCCATGCTTCATGAAACAGTCAATGCAGTAGATTTATGGGCAAGAATGCAGTATTTTGTACTGTTTGGGATAAATGGAAGACCCATAGAACTCAAAGTTGACAAAGGTTCATAGTGAAATGTTATGTCTGCAGAAACATTTGCTATAGTATGTGCTGGTTAGAAATTTGATTTGGCAAAGTGTGTGAAGCTTGTTGCTTATGGTGCAGAAGAGGCTCAAACTGAAGGCTCAGTAGTATTTTCATATTGTTCTGCTGGTAGAAGCTACGACTTGTTATTTTATGTGATCAAAAGGCATGTCCAGTCATTATTAAGGCTCAGAGACAGTTTGAAAATGGGATTGCTTTCATTTAATAAGGAAGCCCATCATGTTAGCTTAAAAGACCACTGTTCTAATTTCGCCTAGTATATTTTCTCTACCTATGCTGATCTTTTTGAAGACAAACTAGGCAAGCTTCCAGTTGTGTAATCCATGAAGTTAGACCCAAGTTATAAATTGTCCAGTTGAAGAACCTACTGAATGGGTATCTTCCATGGTAGTAGCTCATAAGAAAAGCTCAGATGATACCAAATTATATATTCATCCATGAGATTTGAACAAAGTGCTGTAAAGACGTCATCATCCAATGCGTACAGTCGAAGAAGTTGCAGCACTGTAGCCAAAAGCCACTTATTCTGTCTTAGATGCAATGACTTAATTTTGGCAAATTGTGCTTGACAAGAAGTCCTCGTTGCTAACTATATTCAGTATTCGTTTTGGCAGGTATAGATTTTTGAGAATGCCATTTGAGATAACTTCTGCCAGTGACGTTTTTTAGTGTGCAATGGAGCAAATTTTTTTCTGCGTATCCCTGTGCTATTATAGTAGATGATCTTTCAGTAGGAGGTAATGGTGAAGCTGAGCATGACAGAAACCTCAAGAAAGTTCTGGAAACAGCACGTCAAGTGACTTTTCAACTGAATCCTCAGAATTGCAAGTTCAAGTTACGAGAAGTTACTTATGCTGGTCATTTGTTTACCAGTTCAGGCTTATGACCAGACCCTTCCAAGCATACAGCTATTCTTGAGATGCCAGCTCCAGACCATGTTTAAGTCCTTCAACGTTTTCTTGGCATGGTTAACTATCTAGGCAAGTTCATTCCAGACTTGAGACAACTAGCAGCACTGCTTACAGAGCTGACACATAAAAATGTATCCTAGTTATGGTTGGAACAGCACCAGAGAGCATTTGATGTCCTGAAACAGAGAATTGCCAGTTCAGCAACTCTCATACTATGATGTTCACAAGACAGTTACTCTTTCCTGTGATACTTCAAAATTTGGTCTTGGTGCAGTCGCTATTCTTCAAGAGGGTCAACCTGTTGCCTATGCATCCAGAACTCTAACCCAAACTAAAATGCAGTATGCTCAGACAGAGAAAGAGCTCTTGGCAGTTCTGTTTGCATGTTTGAAGTTCCATGATTATATTTATGGTAGACCTATCCAGATCGAAACAGATCGCCAACTTCCAGTCACTGTTTTGAAAAAGCCTATGCATACAGCTCTAGCCAGATTGCAGTGTATGATGTTGAGATTGCAGAAGTACAATTTCAGTCTTGTCTACACAAAAGACAAACTTCTTTATCTTGCTGATACTTTATCCAGATCGCCCAGAAATGCCACTGAACAGCATGGGAATAAACAACTTGATTTTGAAGTCACTCACATAAGTGAGAAATTTTTCTTCCACACATCTTGATGAGCTTAGAAATCACACAGTCTCAGATCCTGTTCTACAGAAGCTCAACCACTTTAACAATCGAGGATGGCCATCAAAGCAATCTAGTTTACCTCAAGAAGTGCAACCTTATTTTTCTTACAGAGATGAGATTTTGTCTAACAATGGTATCGTCATGAAACATCCTAAAGTCTTTGTTCCAAAGTCTTTGCAGCCAAAGTATATTGCTATCTTCTATGTTGGCCACTGAGGAACTGATTATACCAAAAAGAGGGTGATAGGACTAGTATTTTGGCCTTCTATGTCACAAGACATTGATAGAGCACTTTCATCTTGTTCTATATGTAATAGTACAAAGCCACATCAAAAGGAACCACTTCAGCTAAACCAGATTCCTGAAATACCTTGGCTGACAGTAGCCACTGACATTCTTGAATTGAATGGTCAACATTACTTGGTGTTAGTAGACTCTTATTGTAATTAGTTCATGATTGACCTACTTCCTAATCTAGCATCCAGTACTGTCATTACTAAGATGAACCATCATTTTGCAGTCCGTGGTGGTCCACACAAAGTAATTTCTGACAATGGGAAACAGTTTACTAGCCAGTAATTCAAACGATTTGCGGAAGAGTGAGATTTTATCCATGTTACAAGTAGTCCTTAGCACCTACAGTCAAATGGTTTGGCAGAATGTGCAGCTCAAAGAGCGAAACAGTTACTAGAGAAGTTAAAATGAGATAATAGTGATGTTTTCCTGAATCTCTTGAATCTTAGAAATATTCATCATGATAAACATCTTGATTTACCTGCCCAGAGATTTCTGTCGAGACAAACCAGAAATACATTACCAGTCAGCAGTAGTTTATTGGTTCCAAGTGCTAAGAATAACAGATCATCCCATCTGTTAAAGAAGCATCTATCCCAGAAGTCTTATTACAATAAGTTCAGTAAACTGCTCAATCCATTACATGAAAGAGAAACGGTGAGAATGCAAATGTGCAAAGGTTATGATCAGATTGGAGTCGTGAAAAGTGTTTGCCCAAAGCTGAGATTGTGCATTGTAGAATCACAAGGATTAGAGTTTAGGCAGAATCGGAAACATTTGATGCCAGTGTCCAAGCTGCTACCACAGTACCTTGCCTGTGAGGAAAGACTCCATTTCAGAGTGAGTTATCCAGCTTTCCAGTTCCATATGATGTTCCAGTAAATATCCCTGAGCCTGAGATGAATCCCAGAATTCTTGATATGAGTTGTTCACTGAAGACTGTCCCTGTTGCTAAACCCAGTTCTTATTACTATATCACTACATCAGGTCACATTTTCAGACCATGTTACAGATACACGGCAACTTGGACATGAACATTGTGTTTGTTTCTGATGTTTATATTATTGCATGTCTTATTCCAATGTCATTTAATTGAGGGCAATCTGTTTAAGAGGGAGGATGTAGATCAATATGTATTTATGCCTTTAAGAAACTTTCTAGGGGCTTGTACAAGTGTATAAATACTGAGCATGTGCGAGTCTGACTGCCATTTTATAGTAAGCTGTTGAGATGTAAGCATGTATGTCTGTGTAGTCTGTCAGTTAATCAGTTTGTTTATATTTTGTAATGCTGCTATCCATCCTGATGTGTTTCTATGTAATAAAGCATATAAGCGAACTACCCCACCTGTTCATCATCTATATTAATGGGATGAGCAACAGTCTCTAACTCTAAAGCAGTGATGTTCCTCTGAAAAGGTATAATGCTTTTAATTTGTATTGACCAACACATTTACCCAGTATGCAAGTGGCAGCACAAGCTTTAACAGTAGTTATCATGTTCGTGGCCTAAGTCTCACTTGTTTGTAATCCCTGGCCTAGCTCCTGACAACACTGATGTCCTTAACTTCCCCCACCAGGCATGGTCGTAAAAGGGCCATCAGATTTATCATGGCAAATATTCCTTTAACTGCGAAGGTGTAGGGCCTGAAGCAAAATCTCATTTTCTGTATGGAGTACTTGCATTTCCTCTACTTGCCACAGTTGGGCACTGTGGATTGGAATGAAAAAGAAACAGCATGTGAGAACATTTGCATCAATATCAGACATATGCCTGCACTGATAGTGATGCAATCTATAGTATGTTTTAGGGGCAGGAAGTATGTGGCCTTGTACTGTACAACATTGAACCAGTTGGACTTGAGGGCAGTACTTGGCATCTACATGTATTAGTTTCCTACTCTAGGCCATTTTGCATTACCATCCATGTAACGACTGTCATTGGCTGACCTTGCAGAGGCCATGAGAAGGTTAAGGCATGGATGTACTCTGAATTGACTTACAGAGATCTAGAGAACAATTACATACTGAGCAGAACCTGATAAGCCTACAAATGCATTCAATAGATAATGTCCTAAGTAAGGTGAGGTCCTGCTCCAGTGTGTATTACGCAACTATACAGAGTTATATATGTGGGGCCTAGATGTGCTGCTGCTGAATGCACACAGATTACAGTTTCTGTACCAAATCTACATAAAGTCTTCAATCCACTACGCTTCAAATAGACAAAACACACACACACCCACACATTGTACAACATGCAGTCTTTCCTCCAAGCAACATAAACTGTAAATGCAGCTTAATTAGGCAATCAAGTGCAAGAGGGGTTGTCAGTCTGTACATGGCATCACACCACAATAAAAATGGACATCACAGACTTAACTCTTGTGCTAGTAGTATAACAATGGCTAAATTGTACAAGTACAAAATTACATGCTGTGCAATGTATCGGCTCTCTGCACAGAAACATGCATCTTTCCATATCAAAGTAGCTGACTGAAGAATACAAACTCCTCATACTTTTCTGCATGAGTGTACCTCTAAGCTACAACATAAACAAATATTTAACATTATAACAATCCTAGTGCAGTTTACAAGCAAGCATTTTATGGCATGGTAACAGTTTCTGTAAAGTTCTGAGGTATGCACATACCTTTAAAACAAGCAGGCTTCTTTTGGATTTCCTCACTTTCTACAAGCTTAGAAAGTTGCTGGCCCGCAGTCTTCCAAAACTTGATGAGGCCCTTAGCAACTGCAGTTTATGTTGTGTAAATCTGAAGCTTCTGGAGTAACACATGCTAATGAAGCAGTAAGTAATTATTGTTCCTGAGTGGCTGTTTTTACTTATTTTGGCTTGGGGAGGCACTAAAAAGCAAAACTTCAATCAAAGTTTGTCAGCAAGTATTTAGTGCACACTTCCTGTGCCAGTGCTCACACCTTAACATTACTTTACCACTGAATCAGTGTTTACACTAAGCAATGGTGGTATTGCAATGGGTCGCACTAACAAACTGCCCTACTGTGTGTGCCACATGTTGAAAAGAAACACAATGGCTATAAGCATAAGAAGGCTACCATCTATCCATCCATAACCCTCCTTTTCCCATTTCTTCACAAGGGGTCAGGGTGTCACATCATCAGTAACTATCATCTAGAGTCAATGTTCATACTGCTGGGTGGCTAGTGTGACTTGGTATATGATCATGGCATCCACTTAGTTTGACAGGGTTTCCCAGAGCTTCAGCAAGGAAAGTAAAATATTTTTGTATTTGTTAGGGACCACTAGATTCTCTCGAGTGTCCCCGGTATAAAGTGGATGCCTGGTACAGTTTGCCAGACTAATAATGCCACCTGCACTCCCTGCTATAATGAGCAGTGCACCACTATGTGACGTGAAGAAATACCATTCAGACCTTCATAGGTGGTGAGAAGAGGAGGTCAGAGTAAGGTTACTTGAGATGTACTATCAAATATGGAGCATTTCTCCCCAAACCTCTGCTGAAAACAGGCTCTGTCCCAGTCAGACTTTCCCAGTAAATAAATGTTAACTAACTAAATAAATAAATAAATATGTATTATATTTGAGTGTTCATTAAATTTCTGTTTTACTTTATCTACTGGAAGATTTTGTGTATGTACCTTATGATTTTTTATGTTCCTTTTTCATAACATAAGAAGCTATATTTTGCATTTTCATATATTTATAGATTCATAGGTATTTACTAGGCTAACGACCACAAGGGCCTTTTTAAGCCTAGCCATGCATCCCAAATCTCTGACAAGTTCTGCTACCCTTGATAAGTGGAAGCAGGGGCTTGGGAGATGAAACATTTACAAGCAGGGGCCTGGAAGATGAACCATTTACAGGTTGCCTGTGTCCATTAGAGACATAATTGCCAAACCAAGGATGTAGTTCCCATTCCCCATCCAATTGTCCAAGTTGCACTTGAATTAGGTTAGGGACTAACTCTGCTTCACATGGATGGGGAGCCTGTTCCAGAGATGGGGCAGTCTCTGGGACACATACCTGTTTTTCCAGCAGGTTCTACATATATAACAGGCAAGATTTAAGTCTTCAGAATGGGTAATTCTGGTGCTGCTTGTTTTGTGGGTATGCAGGAGGTCCATCCGAGTGGGGTCTAATAATGCCCTGTATGTCAGGCATAGATTTCCCCTCAAAAGTCTGTAGGAGACAGAATACAGGGATAGGGCCTTGAGGTGGTTTGCATAGGACATATTACTTACACCTTGTATTCTTTTAGTGAAGAACCTCTGTGGACATTCCAGTTGTTGGATATGCCTGGTTAAGTATATCCAAAGGGAGCATTGTACTCTGAGAGGTCTGATGAATGCTGAATACAGTGAAACAATGACTTCCTTGGCCTTAGATGCTATACCTTTGTTCATAAGAAACTCAAAGACACAGGTAGTGGGTAAAACACTTGCTTAGGTGTACTAAAGATAAAACTGTAGAACCACAAATGACAAAAAAAGGTGTTTAATAAACCATGAATAAAACAGACGGTCAAGTGATTTTGTCCCTTCCGAAATGGGACTTCATCAAAACAGAATGCTGAATACAGTGGAACAATGACTTCCTTGGACTTAGATGCCATTACTTTGTTTATAAGTTGTGCAACATAGAATAATTTCCTCACTACTGTACACATGTGATGGTCAAAGTCTAGGTTACTGTCTATTTGTCCCTAAGCCCCTGACTACTGGGTCAGCTCTAAGTGGTGTGTTGTCAATATGATAGTTACCAGGGGTGGATGACTTCCCAAAAGATGCTATTATGCATTTCTTGGCATTTAGTTTTAGTCCATGGCTCTGACACATAGTTGTTTGTCTGTGTCAGCCCTTCCTGGAGAACATTTGTGTCAGTGTGGGATTCAATGACAGCTCCTAATTTGCAATCATCTGCAAATTTAGTCATCCAGCGACCACTGACATTGGCTTTGGCTTCAAGGAAATAAATCCCAAAAAGGAGCAGTCCAAGAACCGATCCCTGAGGGACACTACTTGTGACTGGCCTCTTTGTAGAGGTGGACTCCCTGATTCTAACTTTCTGGGTTGTGTCTGTGAGCCACTTGGCTATCCACTGTGTGACATACAGGTTTGTACCTAACTTCTTGAATTTGTCAAGAATGCCTGAGTGGGGTATTGTGTCAAATTCCTTGGTCAGGTCAATGTAGGCAGTGTGAACCATTTTTCCCTCATTCATTGCTTTTGTGACCTTCTCAAAGTCCACCAGGTTGAGTAGGCATGACCTGCCCTTGATGAAACCAAACTGGGTTGGGTCCAGTGTATGGAGTTTTACTATATCACTACTGATCATTTCCATGATGATTCTTTCCATGGCTTTACATTCAAGACTAGTGAGACTTATGGGTCTGTAGATGGCCCACCTTTGTGCAGAGGGATGACTGTTGCTGTTCTCCATTTATGAGGGACAAAGCCTGTTTAGAGGCTACAGTTAAATAATTCCAGAGGGCCTGATAGGTCATGTTCATGCTATTTAGAAGGCATCCTGGGATATTGTCTGGGATCATTCATGCAGTGTTCTTGGCCTTAGACAGAGCATTAAGGACCTGTTCCCTAGTGACAGCAGGGGAGCTATATTTGATGGTATTTATTTATTTATTTATTTTTTATTTGCAATTTATTTACTGGGAAAGTCCATTGGGCCGAAAAATTAGCCCATTTTCAATGGAGGCCCAGGGAGAAAAGCTCCAAGTACAGTGTTAATAACAAATTACAGTACATCAAGTTTTTAAAATCACAATACAACAGTCTTCAAAATTATACATAGTTCATTTATCACAGTCAGAGACAGTAGAACATTATATATTTAATTATATGTGGGAGTCATAGTAGTTAGGCAAGTAACAACACGTATAAGAGAGAGTGCACATTTAAGTTCCAAGATATATAGTGAGAGGGAGGCAGAAAGAGAAAGATATAAAGTAATGTAGTAGAGATAAAAGTAGAGATAAGAAGGGTGAGGGTTGACAGGAAGGTCAAGTAGGTAGGGAACAGGAGCATTCCCAGTGGGAAGAGAGATATGAATGAAGTAGTTTTTTAAAGGATGCAGGATTGTTAGTGGTTCGAATTTGGGGGGTAAGGGGATTCCATAACCATGCAAGATAGTAAAAGTGTACCTGGAGTCCGTATTGGCTTATACACTTCCAGAAGATTTTGGTTGTTGGACCTGAGAAGTCTGTTAGGCTGGCGAAGTTTGAGGATGGAGGAGAGTGAGGGACAGTTTAAAGGTTTGAATATGAGTTTATGAGCAAGGGATAGTTGAATAAAGGAGAGATAATTGGGTAGTTCCAACCAATTCAGAGAGTGAAGGGCCTTGCAGTGGTGTGAGGAGGATTTGGATCCAGTTGCAAATTTAGAAATGTTATTGTAGCAGGAAGCAAGTTTAGACTTCAGAGAGATTTGAAGATTTGTAAGAAGAGGGGCACCATACATGAGAGAGAGAATAAGGTGTGTGGTTGAACGGGTACGCCTGGTTGAAGGAGTGAGATAATGTCCATGTCGGTATAACATGCCCAGTTTCTGATGTGTTTTTTTAATATTTGTCTGTAGATGGGCAACGAACTTTAGTTGTTTGTCGATAATGACTCTGAGAATCTTTGAATGGGGAACTATATCTACTGGGATTGAATTTTGACTAGTTATAGAGAAAGAGATCTTATCTATTTTGACAGATTTCGAAGGAGTTTGTTTGTGCCTTTCGGCTTTTCCCGGTTAGGGGTCACCACAGCGGAATTCTGGTCCACTAATGATTGGCAGTAGATTTTTACATACTGGCTTGCCGGGCCTAACGCACAACCTTCAATGAAGGAACGCCCATTCACGCATGTTACCACACAGAAGACGCTCTTACTGAGAATCGAACGGGCAACGTCTAACTGTGAGGTGACAACAATACAGCAGCACCAGGAGTAAATATCATAATTTTGGATTTTGAGGGGTTGAGGGCAAGATGATTGTTTCTCATCCACTCCTCTGTGCAAGAGAAGGCATCTAGAGTAAGTTTCAAGAGTATGGGTATGGATGTGGCTGAACAGATTACAGTGGAGTCGTCAGCGTATTGGATGAGCTTGGTGTTTGGAATACAGTAATGAAAGTCATTAATGAAGATGTTGAATAGTAGGGGATCAAGTATGGAACCTTGTGGAACCCCTGTGAGAGTGTGGAGGAAGGAAGAAGTAGAGTTTTTCCATTGGACAGCTTGCTGCCTATTGGATAGGTAGCTAAAAAAACAGTTGGTGGAGGCAGAGGAAAGATTAAGATGGGATCATTTAGATGAGAAGTTTGTGAGACACTGTATCGAATGCTTTTGATAAGTCTAATAGTAGGGTGGATACAAAGTTGCCAGAATCATGGGCGTGGTTAACTATTTCTACAAAAGAGAGGAGGGCTGTGGTGGTACTGTGTCCTGGTCTGAAACCATGTTGTGTGGTGATCAGTAGTTGGTTATTTAAGAGATAAGGTAGGAGCTGTAAGTGGATGCATTTTTCAAGGATCTTCAAAATGGGGGATAGGATGGCGTTGGGGAGGAAGTTGGAGATTTCGGTGTTACTGCCTCCTTTGTGAAGGTGGATAATAAAGGCTTGCCTCCAGAGGGAGGGTACATAGGCTTCTTGGATAGAACGGTTTATTAGGATGGAAATGAGAAAAGCAATGCCATCGGCGGCTAATTTGAGAAAGTTTGATGGGAGTTGATCAGGGGCAATTGAACAAGGTTTCACCTTTTGTAACAGTTTTTTTTATAGTACTAACAGGAATAGGTGCAAAAGAGAAGGGGAGATGAGAAGTATCAGTGGTGTTTGGGGTGGGGGGGTTAAGGTTGTGGAGGGATATTTGGCCTCGCCTGTTGCATTGTTTGTGAAAGATTTGGTGAGTTTGTTTACTGAATCTATAAAGAAAGAGTTAAATTGAGAAGCCAGGGACAGTTCAGAGGAGTTAGGATCTGGGCAGGGATACTCTTTTTTTCCAGGATGGAGAAGGGTAGAGATGCTATTCCAGAATTTCTTAGGATTTGACTTGTGATTATTCTGTAGTGTTGAATAATAGGTTTTACGGTCCTTAGTAATTTGTTTTTTTACTCTATTGCAGAGTTGCTTGTATTCAGGTAGGTAATTGGGAGTTTTATGTTTCTGGTACTGTTTCCATGCTTTATCACAGAGATGCATATGAGAGATGGTTTCTTTCCTAAGCCAAGGAGTAGTTTTTGCTTTGACCCTTTTGGATCTAAGGGGGGAGAAACTATTTAGAAGGTTAAGAAAGGAGGTATTGAAGTAAGTAACTGCAGTATCCAGAGGAAAGGATTTTAGTGGGTTCCAGTTTATGAGTTTTAAGGAGTTGGAGAAGGTTTGAGAGTAAAATTTTTTAGACAACGGACTGAGATAATGTTATGGAGTGATTGCAGGGAAGATGGAGAATGATGAGCTAAGGCAGGGAGATGGTTGCTAAGGGAGTCGGGTAAGGTGCCTCTAACATGAGGGTGGGAAGCGAGTATCCAATCTAAAATAGTACCAGAATTACCATCTTTAGTTGGTCTAGTGGGAGTGTTTATAAGTTGGGTGAACTTATATAGGTTTATACTTTGGGAGTTTGTGGGAGAATTTATGGAAGCCCATATTCATGTCTCCTAGGATTATAGTCTCATTTTGTATGTTGGACGAGATCCAGGAGAGGATATCTTCTAGGATAGGAATATTATTTCCTGGTGGAATGTACAGGGTTGCTACGCATATACTTTTTTATTATTAATCTTTAGGAGGGCTAAGGTTACTTCTGCTGTGGAAAATTGAGGTATAGCTTTCGTATAAGGGGTAATTGTTAGGGAAGATGGGTAAAGTAATGCTACTTCACCACCTTTTTTCTTTTGGGTTCTGTCCTTTCTTAGGATGCTATAGTTTGGGGGAGTTATTTCTGAGTCTTATATTTGAGGGAGGAAAGGTTGAGGGGGAGAGAGAGGTAAAGTTGGAGCTGAATTTATCAGTCAGTATGTTTGCTAAATCTTCTGGCTCAGTATAGGTGGCTCCATTTACAATGAGCTCTGCACACAATTGTGTATTGCCTTTGAGGTTGCTGACATAGCTAAAGAATGCCTTGTGATTGTCCTTGGCCTGGGTGGCCAAATTTACCTCAAATTTGGTTTTGTTAGACTTTATTTGTCCTCTGAATTATTTGTTTATTTTGATGAGAGTGCATTTATCCTGCTGTGTGCTGCACCTCTTAATTTTTGCCATGATTTTCTTCATTTTGTTATACAGCCTATTAATTTTGTGATAACACCAGGGTGGCTTGTTTTTTGAGTTAGTTCTGTACTCCTTCCTGGTGGGTACAGGTGCCTTTTTAAAATTTCTCCAAATCTTTTGGGTTTCTAATACCATGACAGGAATGGACCCCATTCCTAAGTCAAAGTACAGTTAAAGTTCAAGAAATTAGTATTGATTCACTCTTTGATGTCAGCCAAAAGTGCTCTTTGCAGCACCCACAATGTGCCCAGTAATGATTCCTTCTGCAATTCATACAGAGTTACACATGTTGGTAGCATATCTAAATATGATTGTAGACCCCTTTTTATAAGACCCATTGGACTTACTCCTATTGGAACTATCTAGGTATCTTTCTGCCACATTGCTCTCATTTCTGCTTGCAAATCCTGATATTTTATGACTTTGTGTCTGTCTGTATGCAGGACACTGTAGTCACTGGGTGTGGCGATTTCAATGATCAATGCTACTTTTGTCTTTTTTTCTTGGACCACTATATCCAATTTTCTAGCATCTATCTTTTGAACTGTTGGTAATGGATGCTCCCATGTGATGTAGACTTCATCATTTTCTGGGATGCTTTGTGGCTCATGTTTCCAGTGTTTCTCAGCCATTTCAATACCATAATGTTTGCACAATCCCCACTGCAACAGTCTTGCCACATTATTATGCCTTTCAGTATGCTGTCCTTCTGCCATTAGTATGTCGCAAGTAGCAACAAGGCGTTTAACTGTTTCCAATTCTGTTTTACAAAACCTAAATTTTTCTGTTTCTCCCACATGTTCAATGGACTTTGTAAACCATGTAGGCAGCCCACTATCTTGTGCCACCAATATTAACCTTTCGTCTCTTGGTTTGAATTCGCCTCTCCTTAACCATTCCTGCATTCGTTCCTGATCAACATGAGGTTCTTCCAGAAGTTTTCTATACTTGCAACTATATTTATGCATTTTCCACATGTCCTTCACCTTATATTCTTTCCTTTCTTTTTGGCACATTCAGTTGCTGCCTGGGTTTTATCCACTTGTGGTTTGACTTCCATTCCTGCTTGACACCGATATGCTTCCACTAGCTTAAGTAGGGGAAGTCATCTTAGATTTATTCTCCTCATGTTTCAAAACTTTTACTACATTTGGATGTTTTGAGGTCAGAAAATATATGTGGAGTCCCACAACTGCAGATATGTACATGTTATCAATTTCAAGGAGGCCCATCCCTCCTCTGGAATGGGAAATATATAATTTTGGTATGCACTATTTTTTATAAATCATTTGGTGAGCATGAAGCATCCTTCTTGTTTTCTTATCTAATCTATCCAACATGTTTTGCCAGTCAATCACTCCAAAACTGTAAGTTAGGACAGGAAGAGCAAATTGGTTTATAGCTTGGATTTTGTTCCTAGATGCCAACGCTTTTTCAGGATTAAGTCTTCTAATGTACTCCTTACTACATTTTATTCACATTTGTTCATGTTTTATTGTTGATCCTTCATCAGTTCCCAAATATTTACACACTCCCAGTTGCTCAAGTTCTTTTATATCACATTCCTGTTCCAAACTGATATTTTCTTGGTGCTGCAGTTTTCCTGCTTTAAAGGTTGCTTTTGGACATTTATCAGGACCAAATGGCATTCTTATATCATCTGAAAAAGTTTTGACAACTTGCAGTTATACTTTCAGCTCCTCATATGATGAGCTACACAATTTAAAATTATTGAGAAAGAGAAGATGAGATGTCTTTACACTGTTGTTTTCTAGGAACCAAATTATAGCCATGGCCTAAGCCATTAAGTAGACAGCTTAATGGGTTAACGGCAAGGCTGAATAGCAGCAGTGACAGAGAGTCACCCTGGAATATCCCCCTTTGAATTTTTATCCCTGGAATAATAATTAGTTCTTTATCATGGCTTAACTGCAAAGTTGTCTGCCACTGTTTCATGGTCAATGTAATGTAGTTGATCAGTGTAGGGTGTATCTTATACATTTTTAAGCACTCTTTTATCCATGAATGTGGGACACTATCAAATGCTTTTTTGTAGTCAATCCATGCCATACTTAAATTCTTCCCCTTTTTACAGTTCTCTACTATGACTTTAACAGCAAATGATCCTTTGTTCTATATGACTTTCTTTTCTTGCCCTTTTATTCTATTGCCATAATTCAGTTTTCTTCTAAATAACTATATACTCTGTTAGCATAGACTCTTTCAGCATCAATTCCAGTGTATAGTTTATATGTCGTTGGAAGGCAAGTTATTGGTCTGACTCTATGCAGCTATTAACATGCTTGTACAGGGTTTCTGTGAACAGTTCTGCATAGACAACAGTGTTCTTCTGGTTTATGGGGGCTTGAAAATTTGCCAGGTTATCACTTAATAGCAAGAAGTTAGCCTTAGCGTAGTTCCTGAATACTCCAGGTTTAGCTGGGGGTCCAGGTTTTATTTTTACTTCAAAGGAGACCATCTTGTAGTCTGACCTTACCAGGGAGGACATTACAGTAGGGGGTGTGCAGCACTCTCCCATATTAGTGAGGACTAGATCCAGTATGGTTACACCCCTGGTTGGTGTATTGACAATCTGGTCCAGGTAGTTTGTGTTTATAAAATCCAGGAGTCTCTGTGTCTGTACATTTTGGTGTCATATATGATTCCCAGTTAATAGTGGGGTAATTAAAGTCACTCATGAATATGGTATTGGGTTGGACGGTGAGTGTTTCCAATAAGTTTAAATATATGGTATAGGTTTCCTGGGTCATAGAGGGGGACCTATAGCTTGCAAGAAAGTGGTATTGGATTTTAGAATACATTCAGTATGTAGTACTACTATGCACATGCCATAATATGCCCCCATAAAGGTGTTACTGCCTAGCTTCAAGAACAAGTATTACATACTGCAATAATTTGCATAAAGTCCAGTATAGTTTGAGTACATATACCTGAGTAACTGAGATTCATGTGTTCACGTATCAGCAGCTGCTTTTATAGGTTGTTCTGTTGCAACCAAACTTAGTAAACCCTTATTTGTGATTTATCTGTTTATTTAACATTTGTTTATCAGCAGAGGCCCGGGAAGAAAAGCTCCACAATAAGACAAGTTTACCAAAGGCAACAATAACACAATACATCAAGATTATAGCATATCAGTTATACACAGTGAGAAAGAAAAGTTTCCAAGGCAGCGATCACATAATACATCAAGATTATAGCATATCAATTATATACAGTGAGAATACAAAACTTTCTACATTATATCTCCTTGGTGAAGCAATACTATGGTAAGGCATTTACAGCAGGAGTTAGATGAATAACCCCAAGAAGCAGTAGCGATATAGTGAGAAAGGTGAGAGTGTGAGACGCTAAGGACATAGGACAGTTACAGAGTCCAGAGCTAAGCAAGAATGATTTAAGTTCTTTTTTAGAGGGATGCTTATCAGTAATTGATCATATGTCAGGTGGTAGGGTGTGGTATACAAGGTAATAAAACAAGAGGTAAGCCATTAACAGAAACAGACGTGACCTATTCAGAAGTTGTAATATGGGCAGAGCAGGCAAAATTATCAGTACACAGCTAAAATAATTAATCAAGGAAAAGGATTAACAATGCAAGAGAACTAACCTGAGAAACAGAGATTTTGTTGGAAAAATAATGGATATGATAAACCCCTTGATAATGCATTGTAACAAAAAAATGGATACAGGAGAAAACAATGTGCAATTAAAAATCAAGCCTTGTATACTAGGCATGACTATAAACAAAAGAAGACTTGCACTACATTAAGTTTCATATAATCTGTGCTAGAAAAGGACATTTTATAAAGCTGTACAGTACAAAAACAAAACTGCTGAAAATAATATTTTGCTACTGAAAAGAAATAAGAGAATGAATTGCACCAAAATTAGCTCTACCAGGTGCTACTGAATGGGAAAATACTTGATAAAATGATGTCTGAAAATGCATCTGAAATACTGACAAAAGAAACCAGCTCAATATTTTGCCAGGAAATGCTGAGAAACAGGCAGAATGAATTTAAACTAGACACAGGCACAGAGTGCAATATTTTGTCTAAGATGTTAATTTTGCATTGGCATTGAATGACACTGGAAAATACAGCTGTGTGCACATTACTAATATGCTCTTGCTACTAAGTGACACTATTAGGTCAAAATTATTGGTGTGAATATAAAAAACAAAAAGAACAAGTTTATATTTCAAACTGTACCACTTCAAAAATGTAATTCTTTTAATATTTTGGGTGGCCTGGTTTGTGAGAAGCTAGAAACAGACTGCATATGTGCAGATGCAATCAGACACACAGATATCTTGGATATAGTACACAGCTAAAGGAATGATAGCCTGTATGCTGATTTATTTACAGGCTAGGACATTTGCCAGGAGACTATCATCTCAGGATCATAGGAGGTTACTAGACTAATGGTCTTGGTACCTTTACAAGCCTAGTTAAGAGTTTATCCCCTAAAAGAAACCTCATGTAGAAATAAACAATGGAACTATGACAGTGAAACAAGCTCTCAGGAAACTACAGTATCTCTTAAAAGTAAAACAAAGTAAGAACTAAAAGATGGGAACCCTTTGCATCAAGAAATAATTACACCAAACAAAACAGGTAAAATTATGGTAATTGTTGTGAAGCAATACACATTTTGCTTATGTAAAGCTTTACAATCTGAGGAAAGTGATTCAGACAGAGCATTACTATTGTCTACAGCTCAAGAAGTGTTCTAAGCTGTACAAAAATATTAGATGAAGCAAGTTCAAAACAATACTAACAAGGTACACATTGCTTGAATTTCCATTTGGAATTTCATCAGCAATAGAAGTATTCAAAGGAACTGTTGCACATGTAATTCAAGGACTGGAAAGTATTGCAGCCATAACAAATGATCCAATAGTGTGGAACCAAACACCATAGTTTCATGTTAAATAACAGCCAATGTAAATAATATTGACAAGTCTGAAATACACATCATATTCTATTGTTAGGAAGACTGAAGCAATATAAAGAAAAAAAAATCTCACCAACTGTACAAATGGCAAAATTAGGAGGTATGCAAATGTTTCTAGAAATGTTGTAGTATCTTGCAACACTTGTACCTAGCTCTGTTATAATAATTCCTCCAATAAAGCTGTCAGCGTAAGATATAAAATGAGCATGGAACCATTAATAGGAAAATAAAGATTTGAGATACTTAAACTAGTGACAAAAATACCAACATTAAAATAGTATGCTGTGAATATATCAGTTGTGTAGAAAGTAGATGCCAGTCAGAATAATACAAGAGTTATGATTTTACAAGAGAACACACCAATTATTTATTGGTCAAGATGACATACAGACACACTAAAAAAAACACAGACAGAAAAGGAAAGGAATGGTTAGTATTAGTGTGTATGTGATAAATTCCATGAATAAATCTATTGTAAGGAATTTCTGGTGGAAACAAAACACAAACCCCTGCAAATCATGTTTGGAAAGTATTTGTATAAGACACATTTGAAACTGCAGAGTCTGTTACTTAGTATGAAGAAATATAGTCTCAAAGTGAAGTAAGATTAGTCACGGAGTTATACATAGCAGATATGTTGATAATAGTGTACTTCCCAGAGAAGCATGGATAATTGTTCAAAGAAATAGAAATTATTTAAGTAATCCTGCAGAAGAGATCTATTGATGCTGACTTAGAAGTGCAGGTGTTAATAGATGTTACAATGAAAGACTGGTCTGAACAAAAAAATCATCAGTAAAGAAAGAAATTCAGTCTTATTTTTCTTTCATGGAAGAAATAAGTTCTGTTCAGGGCATGGTGTTCAAAGCTGACAAACTAAAACACAATCCTCTGAGAAGAAAATGCTTGAGAGGGTACATTAATCACAATGGAGGATTATAAAGAACAAAAATAGATAATGTAAAACAATGTATTGGTCAAGAACCTCAACTCATGTTGAATAGGAAATGCAGAACTGTGCCATTTGCAGTAAATACTACAACAGTCTAAAAGAAAAGATGTTGCCAGATATACTATACTGTTGTCCTAGCAAGAGTAGCTTCATCCATGGCACTGAGTGTATGCACAAGAGATGTTGCCTTTACCTTTGATGACTGGCTAAAATGGATTTGTGGCTCCAAATATGAAATATCCAATTACAAGATATTTGAAAATGAGAAGTGTAGCACTAACAGATTGATTAATAATGCTAATTTAAAAAGTGTTTGTTTTGATGAGATTGGGTTAGCACTGATCAACAAGTGAACGTTTAACAGCACACACACACACTACCTATGCAATAAAACTACAGATGCTGTAATTAGAGTTATGGACAACAGAGCTCCAATTTTCATAATTCCTTGAATGGTCTATGTAATCAGATCAATTCTGGAATGTTCTGCATCTCTCTTGCCATCAAATGTTTAGCCATCTAGAAAGAATCAAGTAGAGATGGATTAAAAAGCTTGCTTTTTTAGGAGGCAGGGGTTATTTATTTATTTTATTTAACATTTGTTTTCCAGGAAAATAACATTTGTTTGCCAGGAAAGTCCGACTTGGAACGGAGCCAATTTTCAGTGGAGGCCTGGGGAAAAATGCTCCAGATGCATGTCTTTGTAACGTGGGAGGAAACCAGAGCACCCAGAGGAAACCCACATGAATGCAGGCAGGACATGCAGACTCCACACAGAAGGCACCCCAGCCCAGAATTGAACTGGAGAACCTCTTGCTGTGAGGCAATAATACTACAGCTGCACCACTGCACCGTCCATATACCCGTATATAACTGTTATAAGGATAAAAAAAATTAAGTCTGTTTTTACTCTCCCATAGGGGACACAGAACAGAATGTATAATGGTCTACAGGACAGTAAGAACAAATATGCTCATCAGCAATCTTAGATTACCTGTGGAGTACAGCTGGAATAGATTTTCAGGATTCCAGATGGAACCTAATCACATTCATTTAACACCTGATACATGACCTGGTTTACAGTACAAAGTCACTGTGAAATGACTCACCTACTGATGTGAAGTTCCTTGAATGCCTTAAAATAGTCTGAATGAGTATTCTGTGGGTAGGAAATATGTAATCTGGCAAAAATCAGTCATATTAGAGCTTAGCTGATTCATTGTCAGGTATCCTTTGGGTAGATATGTCCATGCAGCAGTAATGGTGGGAACGAATCATGATGGAGGAATGGTGGGAAAGAATCATGAGCTTTAGAACCTAGAGAATGTTTGATAGTTCATGCTTTTTGTTTAGAGGTGGAGAACAGCACATTGGACACTGGATTTCAGGGAGAATCTATAATATTTAAGGATGGAGTGTGTCAGAGTTAAAATATGTTACTCAAGAAGGTTCAAGTTCCTATTTATGGGTTGAAGGACACATTATACTCAATGCCTCTAATAGGCTGTTTTGTATACTAATGTGAGAGCACACTAAGATTCAGAGCCAGAACCTTGTGAACCCCTGACACAGTCAGTAGTCTCTGGTTCTCTTTTGGTTGTTGAAGTATTGTATCCCTTTGGAATGGCCTGTAAATATTTTCAGGCCCTTTCTATGTGTGCTGGAAGTTATGAAGGCATTCCATCTGCTCTTACTTATACCACATTGACATGAACTTTCTGTTCAAAAGCCTATCAAATTATATAGCCTTACTTCCCCCCATAGGAATTTATAGTCATTGAGGCATGCATTTTGGTCAAGTACTGTACTGGTTTTAGTTTCAGAGAGTGGAAGGGGTGTTGGATATGAGACTGGTATAAATAGCTCAGCAAAGCAGACTTTAAGCAAAGGCCCTTGACACAAGGATTAGTTATTCAAGGAATTTGAAACTTGCATAAACTCTACTGTCCATTATGGTAATTCCATATGCAGCGTTATACATGGTACCCTTATGATGGCTACTTTGAATTAGCCACAAAAATTCAAGACAAACTGAAAGATGATTTAGTCACCACATTATAGTATACTATCAGAACAACCTTTCTAAAGTGAAGTGACTAAATGGGTCTCACCTGGAATTCCTGTGAATTGGTTTAGAAACCGATGGACCCAGGAAGCTGTAACTGTTGCTCCTTACTTTCCTTAGATATGTTGCTGAGCACTGCTCTGGGAACCACCTGGCTTTATTAAAAAAAAAAAAAAAATCAAACTTTAATGCCCTGGCATCTTACATGACTACTGGCCACTAAAATATGTTTTATGGATATATTTTAAGTAGAAGAGAGGAACGGGGTGACAGTGGAACTCAAATCGTAAGTAGATATACAAAAGTTGAGGATCTGCTTAATCCTGAGGTTTGTGTGAAGATAGGTATTATAGAGATCACATTTGAATTTTCACTCTTTAGAAGCAGTGTTTGCAAGGGGTGGCCACGGTGGTGCAGTGGTTAGCATTGCCACCTCACAGCAAGAGGTTCTCTGGTTCGATCCTCGGCTGGGGTGCCTTCTGTGCGGAGTCTGCATGTCCTCCCTGTGGCCATGTGGGTTTCCTCCGGGTGCTCCGGTTTCCTCCCACATCCCAAAGACATGCTGCAGGTGGATTGGGCACTCTAAATTGGCCCTAGGTGTGAGTGTGTGTGCCTTCTGTGGAAGGTTGGGTGCTGGGCTGGCAACTCGACACCGTAAAACTCCACTGCCAATCATGAGCAGACAAGGTGATCTGCTGTGGTGACCCCTTACCGGGAAAAGCCGAAAGAAGAAGAAGAAGCAGTGTTTGCAAGAATACAGCTGACTCAGATGAAGGACTAGAAAATGTTCTCCAATCTTTGAAAGGAACTAGGAAGGACTGAGAATACAATCATTCACTGATAGTCCTTGGGGTCTTGACACACTAATGCCCAAAGGCCTCTGCTTCTCTTATTAATCTATATTCTTCTCAGAGTTGCCCTTGGGAGAAGTGATTGAGAATGATGTTCTGGCTCAGTTGCAGAGCATGTCTGCTGTTTATCAGCTCTAAGATCTACATGTCATCTGTAATCTGGGCATGCACCAAAGCATGCTGGGAGAGCCTACTTCTGACCTCCTTCAAAGTTGCCAACTTCAAGACATGGTCAGAAAGTGATCCAGGACTTCTGCTAGGGCTCTGGGTAGGTTCCTTCTTGTAGAAATAAAATGTTCCTGAGGTTCATATCCTCTTGGATGCTTTTTGCTGTTGTGTAAATTCTTACTGTGGGTATCTCAAGAATAATCAACACCACTCCAATTAGGATGGACCATAAATGCTTATTACAGCAATGAGACCCTGTTAGGCCTCATGTATACAACATTACATATGAACACTGTTATGATATAGGTAAACATAAACTCACCAATGCCCTTCACAAACATTCAGATGTACATGGGAACCATGTTTTTTTGTTCTTTGTTTTGGAGCAGGTTGAAAAACATCCTAGGGGTGGGCCCTGGCCAATTATTTTAGAACAGAGGTAATTGTGGTGGCAATTATTTTTGAATGCTTCATCCTGACCTGGGTTAAATTATGTTATTAGTATAAGTAGTGTATTAAAAATGAAAGCATAAGAGATAATATCTGGGCATGTGTATGGTGTATCGAGTTACATTTTTATATTTTATATATTAGAATGTTTTATAGGGTGAAGGATTTTATATAAAAATTATTTAAAATTGTTGATTGATTCTCTTAATTAATTAATTATGTGATTAGCAGGGTTATAAACACTTCATGGTTTAATGCATTTAATTCATTTGGTCTGAGAACAGAGATGAAAGCGCTTACTGTCTGGTGGATTTTATAATAAAATTTTGGAGTATATTACCCTGCTGTGGAGATTTACGTTGGTGCGTCAAAGGTCTTTTAGTTTTGTACAACATTATATATGCTGTACATTGTGAATGCATACCATTCAATCTTTATGAGGACTTTTCTCATTGTCCACCTTTACATCTTTGAAGGAATTTATCAGGAAATGCCAAGTGTGTCATCTAATGTCATTGCCAAAGCCAGCTGTCCTTACCATCACAGCTTTAGTGTTATGCACTCATCTGACAAAGTGAAATGCAATTCTGTCTGTTAATAACCCTGAATCTGTCTTTGTTTGATCAGTCTAGAATGCTACCCAGAATTCAGCACTGATGATAAGATATCTGCGTAGAGTAAATACGGTTCCAGCATCTTCTGGATGTGTACATTCTTCCTTCCCAATACAGATACCTGAACACCCTGTTTTGAGGAAAGGACACGAACTTCTTAAAACTGTAGCTTTCTTTCTTTTTTTTCTTAACTGTATTAATGATTCCTGTATCAAATTTAGAATTTTATACTATGTTTCGTTGTGACTTGCGCATTCTGCAGGTTTTTGATTAGTGATGGCATCATCCATTGAACAATGTTTGGAATCTAGACTGCCTCTTTGAGTCATTGGTTTGATACTGCGGCACAGTCCTGAGACCAAATATATTTTGTATTCTTTCTGTATGGCTCTAACACCCATACACATACAAGGAAATGGTGGTTAAAAGCAAAGTACTTAAAATTAATTAATCTTAATGCTACATTTATCTGAAATGTTACATTCAAAATAATAACTCACATTTTGTTAAATCCTTCAAGGTGCTCTCTTAACCATATGCTGTTATATCATTTATACAAAATGTCTCCTGCCACAATAAGCCTTAGGGACCATCTGATTGTGTGTGTGTGTGTGTGTATATATATATATATATATATATATATATATATATATATATATATATATATATATGCTATTATATTATCTATACATAATGTCTCCCACCACAACATGTTTTAGGAACTACTTGACTGAAGCGCACACCTCTTGTACAATGTTTTCATTTACTTAAGTGTGTCACTAACATTGTTTCAAATAACATTTTCTGAAAATTTGTGCATTAATATTTGAACATGTCTGCCAACTATGGCCTATGTTTCTTATAAACCAGATAAAACATCAATTTTATTGGTTTAGCAAACATTCACTGTAAAGACTCACTCAGGAGAAAGTTAGTAAAGGTGTAGCTCCAGTGGAACCATGATAACTACACTTAGATTGTTATAGGTAAAGCCTCTAACAGAGGGGAATGAAATAATTATAACTGTTTTGTCTCTTGACAATACTGTTCTTACTATAAATCTCACCATTCCATCTGCCTCAGTTCACTGCATGAAATGCTGTGAAAGACTTGATGATGAACGCATATACCCTAAGGTCCCCTTACCCTTTTCCTCCCATTTAGTGTTTACTCTGCCAGGAGGAACCATAATTTGTAGTACTTATCCCCACATATTCTAAGCTGGACTTGCCAAGTTAAATGTCAGTCTACTCTATATGGATCTTACTTCCAGTCTATCTACTTCCTGGTGCACTTGCCTGCTGTCTAGAACATGATGATAAGATGTAAAGCTACTGTAGTAAAAAGGGAGTGCAAAACATGAGTGTGTCCCATTCTGTAGACAGAACCTAGTCAAGGCTTTGGGAGGTAGTGACATTGTAGACATTAGGAGTAGTGAAGATTTACCTTTCATAACACTACCATTAGCCTGTCACAATCTACTGTCATCAGTGTGAATAAAGGCACTGAGGCATAAGGCACTACCAGTCTCAAGTGTTGCAAAGAAAAACATTTATTCTACTAGACAGATAACAGTGGCAATTTTCCTGTACACTGGGCTTTAAGTCAACACTTCTGCCAGGTAACCATTACTGGATAATGTCTGATAGCAGATGGAAGTGAGGAATGGGTGTCTGATTCAAGACTTCTCTTGTACATAAACATAACCCTAGCCCTGACCCTTCTAGATGAAATGCTGAAATCACCAACTGAAGCCATGCCAGCAAGTAGCAAGGTAAAACTGGAAGTAACAGTGCAATACCACTTATTTTGCTTATAAAAACAAACTGAAAAAGTCTTGGAACTGGCAGTGGTAGTAAGGGATACCAAATAAATGAATGCTACGAAACTAATGCTGGTAAGGATTACTACATAGTTAGCTTTCTGCAGAGAACAACTGTAAAAATCTTCAACCTAAGGTAATCAAACTTTTAACTCAGTAATAAATTATGAACTATAATTTAGAGATACTTTAACATATTTGGGAAAGGTACAAGTTACAAGAAAAATTGGAGATGGGAGAAGATAGCTACCTGTTGTTCTTTATGTGGAACACATCACTATCCAGAATAAAAAGGAGCCCCTGTCTGCTGCAAAAAAAAAAAAAAAAATGTGTAAGAACTGTCACAACCTCATGGCAAGTACTCATGAGAGAGGTAAAAGGTGGAAGATATGGCAACTAAATATACAATCTTACATTACAAGGTAATATGAGGTATCTGCAGTAGTTTCACTAGAGGTTGCTTGCTTGAAAACTTTTCAAATGGCTGTAGCTGATGGTAGCTTTGTCCTACTGGTAGTGTCTACACATCGTCCTCAGTGTAAAGTCTATAACTTACTGTGGTCATGCTAGTTTAGCAACTGTAGGTAAACAATATTAAATGTGATAATGAAAGCCTCAACAACACTATTAAAATATTGACTCACCTAAATTATTTGCAAAACTTTTGTACACATTGGTGGTTTAATACTCTTTTCTTTTTAAGATATTACTTTATAATTACTCCAAAAGAGCTCTGATTCCAACTTTTTATTTAAAACTGCACTGAACACTAAATGTTCACCTTTACAATAAACAAATACATTACAGAAACTCACTCTAAAAACGTAGTTCTGACAGCCGTTTTCTGCTTTGAGACTTGTTCTGGTATTGGGTTTGTTTATCAGGATCAGCAATACACCCATACAAAGGCTTAAAACTGGCCATCGTAAACAAACCATGATGAGATTCACAAGGAATATGAAGAGAACAATTACATAGTCAATACAAATCTAATTAGACATTTCAAAAATCTGAAACAACTAATAACATATCTGAAGTATTCTTTATAGAAAATACCACATGAAAAAGGACTCTTGTCTAAAAAAGTGGGTACTGAATAAAAGTTGTTCATACAGAAAACATAAATGATAAAAACAACATGTTTTCCTGAGATGAAGGGAAATGTAAATGAAATCCTGAACCATTTCCAGTCCAAGGTTTAACATACATATAGAGCTGCAAAACTGAAGAGAACAATACGTTTTTTTTTGCCAAGGATCATGTACCTTTTTCCTAGACTGTCATGAGCTGTGCAGCTGAAAACTTTTCACAGCTTTTTGCTGAGATGTGAGACTTGAGAATGAATGATATCAATGCAATAACTGACATTTGTTTGGGTGAACTGTAATTTTCCTAAATGCAAACAGAAGTACATTAAGGGAGTTCTACCAAAATTTCATATTAATAGTTTGACTTGCCTTATGATTTTTAAGGTGAAGAATTCAACATAAAATGAATATAACTTGAATTATTCATTTTGTTATAAGGGAATCAAATATTCACCCAGATGCAACTTTGCTGCTGACTAAAGTGAATTTGGGAAGTGGGAAACGTTTATTTTTAAGAGGGATTTAAGGACTTCCTGATTTGGATAGTGCCCTGGTAGGTTCCATTTTTACTTTACATCTGCATTGTGATTGGTAAAATGACTGTACCTCACCCACTAAACTTTATGCTAAAACTAGAACAGAAATTATACAAACAGCCTCACACAGCTCATTGTGTTCTGAAAGTATTGATGTATCTGCTATACAGCTAGGAGTATTTCACATGTAAAGTGACTACTCCAGTACATGTTCTATTAAAGATTTTCATTGGGGCACACACTGAAGTGTGAAGGGGATTTGATATTTTAGCCTGTAAAATAACCAACAATCTTCTCCAACATCTGACTGGTGTGTTAAACCAACAGTCAGTAGCATCATAAGTGTGGTAAAAAAACTTTTTTTACTTTGATACTGAACTTCTGATTTCATATCTCAGTATAGCTACATGCTGAAGGACATGTTTTTTTTCCAGTATTTGATGCTTTTTCATTTTCTACAATTTCATACCCATATCTAAGAGCAAAAGAAACTCAATCTAGTACATTTCCTTGGTAAAAAGACACTAGGATGAAAAAAATCAAACACACAATTACTAACAGGAAAATTTGTCATATCACACAAAGTCCTTCTGAGCTTTTGCAAGAAGTGGTGCGTTTTCTGGGCTCGTACAACATTCTTGCTCTTCATATAACACTGGAACATCCAAAGCTGGCATTTGTCCAAAAAACAAACTGACAAATTAATGGAAGCTTGCTTTCCTTCATTTCAGTTTATCTGGTGTTTGGAATGTCACTTGGTCCCAAATTAATCCCAGAGCTAGGTCCCTCATGATGCTATTGCTCATTAGGATGTTCTCTGTTATCTCCATGTTTGGTTGGCTGGTTGGGAGATGGAGCTTGAGAAGGATGGGCCACTGCTGGAAGAGTATGGGTAACAGGGACACCTCCAGGTAAAATCCCCTCCATTGCTGCAGGAATTCCTCCAGGTGTTACACCCACTACTCCTGGCTGGTATCTAGAAAAAAATGTTTAAAATTAAATGAGGTTTTTGAGACAGAAAGCCACACAACTTATTAAAAAAAATAAACACAATTTAATAAATTCAAGTGAAAAGTAAAAGGCTGAATTAACATACGAGCATATATAAGGACACCAAAGAAATACATCTTTACACATACACATAGTCAAAGGTAACATGGCATAAGTGCTAGGTTCAGATAAAAAATTCTAGGAGTCAGAAGTCAGAGGCAGAGGAGAAATACATCATATAGACACTAGTAAGACTTTAAAAGTTGCTCCAAACAGAGAAACCAAATAAATGAGTCCACATGCAACACCTAAAGACAGGACAGACATGGTGAGGTAAGGAGTAGTTAAATAAATTATGAATACGTAAGTTTACAACAAACTTGCTAATAAATCTAAAAATATACCGGGGCTGAACCCAATAAGCATGTCATAATAAGGAATTCAGAGACAGGAAATGTATCCCATTAAGCTTTTAAACAATCCCTTATGTCTCCTCACCCTCCTCTTTGTTAACATTTGCTACAGCAGAATTACCTCCACACTCCCACATAACAGTGCCACACTTCATAAAAGCAGTGTGTGACACCAAGATTGCAAACACCACCTTCTGATTTCAGCACTAATGCACAGTGAAAATGGCTAAAATATGGATGGATTTTCAGAGGTGAAATAAGATCTAAGGACACATGCAGAGACAGAAAAATAAAATGGTCTCACGATCAAGGAAGCATTCTAACACTTTTAACAATGTTCATACCACAAGACTCAAGGACAGCAGCAGTGGAACTGAATAGGTTCCTAAATAAGGCAGTCTAAATCTTAAAGAAGTGGAAAGTAGAGTAGATCACAACTTATTTTAACCCTGCCTCATTATCATTATGATGATACATTATTCACTTTAAACATAAGGAGCCAATGTTGATTACTGCAGTACAGAATGGGATATAATTAAACACTGCTCATCAGAAAATATTACACATTTTATGCTAAAGACTTCAGTCAGTATTTAACAGTTTTCATTACATGCAGAACTATAAAAGAAAATGATATAAATAATGACCACACACAGACAGAATGACAAGATCTGAAATATATGTGATGTTGAGTTGTATAGAAATGATAAAGCATTTTAAGATTAGGCAGCCAAGGGAAGAGGGCTGGAAAAAATGACAGTGAAGAAAGGTGGGCATAGACAAGACCGAGGATATGACTTCTATGACAACAATTTCAAAAGTAACAATACTTGCTATTAACAGTTGTGGCATAATAGATGCAGCAGGGAATACAATCATCCTCTGATCATTTCTATAGCCCAACATCTATTAATCATCAGTGTCTATCACTGATGTTAAACTATAACAGAATGCATTTAAAACCTAGAAAATCATCATGCCAGGTTTGTTGCTGACCTGAGTTATGCACATAAAACTCCAGGGAAACTTTGTTCAGATGCTTGACCTGAAGAATGGGTATAAACAGTAATGTGGTGTGCTAATCATTGCATAAACTGTCAAGGAAACATATTTATAGAATGCTATGCTCTGAACTTAAGTAAAACCATTACACAAATCTAAACCATATTCACATTTACTGCACAGCAACTGCTTTGTTCAATTAATGTAAAACAGTTTTCATTAACACGTTTTCTTTTTTTAAATATATATTACGAGAGTACATGGAGACTCTTATTTATGTCTACTGCATTAACCATAGTAGGAACATAGTTCCAATATGATGTGCAATTATGTGAAGACTATTAGCTAAACAGTGATAACAGATGCATGTACAGTATAATCTGCCTACTGAAGTGTGCTCAATAACATTTGGTACTGATATTGACATGCAGTCTCAAATATTTTACGGATAGCAGTAAAATAAAACTTACAAATTCAGTGCTCTTAAATATTACTTAAAGCTATTTTTCTGCCAAACTATATACTTAAATCCATTACGTACAACTGTTTTCCACATATAGACATTGCAAATAGTTACCTCTAAAGTCAAACTGAAATTTCCTATGGCTTACCTGTATGTGGCACCATTAAGCTCAGGATGCACTGCTTGCTGATCCATCACTGACCACGTAGCTGTCGTGACAAAGAATTCTCTGTTGACGCAGTTTCTCAAACTATCAGGAATGCGACCTAGTAAAATGCCAGGATATACATATTATGCATGGCAGTTTTTGTGCAAAACTCTGTAACAAATCATTTCATACAAGTAAACAAGAGCCGTTCAATACAATGATTAATATACATTATTACTAACAATATTATTTATTAACTGACAAGGCCATGCTGTACTGCAGGACTAGTACTTATTATTCAAGTAAAATAGTGTAGATAACTGATTTTCTTTAAAATGTTGTGCAATATGCTATCATATCACCGGGCCTGTAAACTTCATATAATTAAATGTCAATGTACACAATCCAGATTTAGTACATATGGGCTAACATCATGAAAGACATAGTCAAAACATCATGAAAGACATACTCAAAGGCTGAACATATATATGCACTGCCCTTTGCTGACAGCAGTTTTACAAGAAACCATTTGTGAAGCAAATCAAAATTTAACAGCATACTCTATGAGCCAAATTAAATCTTTGTATTTTTACTTATACTATAATAGTCATGGAATAACTATATGAACAGTCATTTGATCAGATTACAAAAAAGCATCAGTATTATTTCTCATATTTCTTATTGTTTATGTCACTCCCTTAATCTACCTGGGCACACCCTGAAATGTAAAAACATGCCTTACATTACCACATTTAAAAGAAATTACTAAGGGAGAAGACGCATTCAGTTTCCTTGTACTTACAACAGTACTGGCTGTGGTAGCAAGATACAGGATTTGAAAATCTTTGTGTATCATTGCTTAATAAATGCAGCATGGGTTTTTATGATCACATTTCTCATTTTTATGGGGGAGTCATATGTAAACATATTCAAGAGGATCTAGTCTGGCAGGGTATGTATTTGGCTATTTGCTTACAGTTTTGTACCACATACTCTAAAAATGATTCATTTGTATAAACAGTAGTTTTACAAGTAAATTAATTGTGCTGCTTATTTTTTTAACAAACCTGTACATGTTTGTATACAAACTACCTAACAGATAATTTATCACTTATCTTTTACCAAAAGTGTTTCTGACTAACAAATGAGTCTTCCTGTTGTTAGCTGAACATTTCAAACTAAAACAAGCATTTGTGAGTGCCGAATGTTGATCTGCATTGGTGACACACTGCTGTAGTATGGAAGGAGGCAGTGCTGAGGAATGAATTATACTGGTTGCTTTCCTTCCAGTGTTCTGTCTCTTTAATTCATCCACTTCATCCTGTGTGTTCATTTAGCTTGCATCTCTGCACCAGTAACCATTTATTTCATCCTTGGAGTACATTTAGCTGGCCTTTCTGCTTCCCTATGGTCTTTTTACATTTGGAATGTTTTATGACTATTTTTTAATGCTTGCATTTCACTTTAGCTTCATCCTATTGAATGCATTACAGTTGTCTATTTTAATGTAGACAAAAAGAAGTTGAATGTTTTGTATTACCCATTCAGATGAATGGGAACTATACAGTACAGAAATTGCTGTAACCTTTAAACCAAACAAGCATTTGTTTTTTTGTTTATTTTTTATTTATGTGCTTATTTAGTTATCTTATAAACCCCCTTCAAAAGCAAGCTGTAAGACATGGGAGGCACCAAACACTGAAATAATGTGTGGAAACAAAAAAGATATACTACAGATAGGGAGTACTGATGTAATATACTACTTTACTCTCAAGGGGACAAAAAGAAATGGCTGATGCAGATGAACTACTCCCACATACTATTTGCTTGAGTTTAAATGCAAAAGTTGATGGGTTAGTCCCCAAAATGACCCTAGTCTAGAGCTACATATAATGGTACTTTAAGGTCTCCAAGGAATACATTTTTGGTTGTAGATGATGGGGCAAGTAAAAAGCATAATCTAGGAAAATAAGAACTGCTATTTGGTGTATGTAAAGAAGCCCTGGGATTCAGAAAGATGGTGGGAGCAGTTGCAACAGACTGGCCACTGTTTACCAATCAAGAACGATGCAGCCTGAGGTTCATTAAGAATTAACACTGTGAAACAGCTGTGTGAACACAGCAGCTACTTAAAAAAACACTTGTGGCTAAAACATGGCCTGTGTTGAGGGCATGTATCCCCCAGTGGTGGCCATGGAATGCAAAGAGAAATTGTCATGAACTTGACATGTGTGTCATGAAGTGGCTCAGCTCATCCACATGCACATCGGAGGTATCAGACTTAAAGGGTCCAATACAGTGATTTCAGCTATTGTTTGACCAGATTAAAGGCTGGAAATGTGAAATTTGACAGTTATGAAAAAAGGACAAGCAAGTAGTGGGAAGCATATAAGGGGAGCTGCTATGGAATGAAAACAAGGGGGGGTGAGGAAGGCAGGGTAATATTTTTAGGGATAGGTGCCTAGTTTATATACATCACGAAGGTAAGGTGAGGAAAGAAGACAGGAAGGAAAGCTGAAGGAATGGAAAGATGATTACAGTAGGTATGAGAGGCACAAAAACATTATAGACAGACAAGACTAACACAGGAGATGCTGACACAATGTGTGAGGGTGAACACAGTGGATTAGGAGACATCAGAAATTAGAAGGAAGACAATGGTGATGGGTGGGACTGGACAACAAGCAAAGGAGTGTGTAGACACAAAAAAAGGGAGGGGAACATAGTGAGAGGGATAGGGTAGGTATGACTGGCAGTACTACCCTGCCTATGTCAGACTCAATGGGAGATCAGACCCCCACATCAAGCACTTTTATTACTAGGTCTTGGTTGTAATGGTGGAGTCAGTGCTGGGAATAGATGAGACTTTGCAAGCCACAAAAGGAGGTTTTGCATGTGGCCTATGCAGGCATCAAAGACCCATTCCACTAAGAATTTCCAAGATGGCTGCATATTGAGTAAGAGCTTAAGTCTACCTCTCTCTGTGTGAAAATAGAAACTCAACAGAGAAGGACAGTAGACTTTTGTGTTTCTGGGTAAAGTTCAGTAACTGGCTAGTAAGTGCACTGACTGGATGCCAGGAAAAAAGTAATACAGAGAACCTTAAAGAAAATTAGCTACAAAAGGTGAAAAACACAGTGACTGGGAAAAGTTCTGCCGCTGTTCAGCAAAAAGCAGTGCAAGCTCCAGACATGGCTTCCAGTAACCTAGTGGAAAGCTTAAGACAACTGCAAACAGACCTGGTTAAAATAAAGAAAACAATGATGGAACATATCAACTCAAACAACAAAGCACTAGAAAAAATGTAAGAAGCTTTAAACAGATATTTAGATGAGGTGACAACACTTCAAATATCAGAGGTCCAAGTGAAGAGAAGGCTGGCTGAATAAGAAACTTCTCAAGAAGAGATGTTTCAAAAAATAACAGAATTAGAGGACAGAGCACGTAGGGAAAACTTGAGATTTTCAGCTGTACCAGAGAAGCTGGAAGGAAACAGACTGTATTAATTTTATGAAAGCACAAGTAAGTAACTGGACTGGTATTCTGCAGCAGAAGTTGTTAGTTGAAAATATATACCATGCATATGCTCCAAACCTGGCTATGAGAAAGTAACCTAGACCTTTAATAGTAAAGATATAATCCTACCAGCAGAAGGAGTTGATTCTGACAAAACTGTGGCAGAAGGACAAAGTACTAAAAGTGTGAGACAGCAGAGTATTTGTGGAGAATGATAACTCAATGTGCACCAGGTAGAAGAGGAGTAAATGTATTCCACTATTCAGGAATGTAGAGAAGCAGGTGTGAGATTCAAACTGATGTATCCAGCTATATTCACAATATTCTTCCCTGGAGGGATACAATCATTTTTGATGAAGTACATGCTAAGGGGGAATACAGAAACACAAAAGTTTGTCTAACAAAACGTGAGCTGTGAAACAGGAGATTCTGCTTGTTGTTCTTCTGGTAATAAAGACCACAGAGAGACTGTGCCAATTAAACCTTTTCCAATGCTTCAACAGAAAATGCTGGAAAGAAGGGAGTATGAGATTGACTAGAAGAATCAAGAGTACATTGGAAATGAAGCAGAGACAGAATTTGGGAGATGCAGATGGACAGGAATAAAACCAGTAATTTGGAAATTGACAAATGTGGGATTATAAAATAATAATTATATTTGTGAAATATGACAGAACAAGAAAATCAGGAAATACATTTTTGGACTTTGTTGGACTTGTGGGATTCTCTAAAGCATATGCCCTACTTTATGCCATTAATGTTTGGAAAAATACTTAGGGGAGGGGAAGAGGAGGGAGGAAGTTAACTGTAAGTAAAACAAAACTCTTTCTTAATAGTACTATTTTATAGTGCATGATTTTCTTTGCATGCTATAAAGTACATTTTTTCTCAGTTATTTTTAAGTGTAATGGGGATACTACTGTAAATAGTTGCTCCTGTTTTTTTTTTCTTTCTCCCTTTTTCTGTCTTTCTCCTTGTTCAGTTTTAAGAAATGTAGGCACTGTAATGTAAAAAAGAGAGAGAATAAGAATAAGAAAAAGCCTGGTTAAAAGAGTGACAAAAGAAAAATTAATGTGCTTTCTCTCATTCTTGCATGGGCGGGTGACTGAATTAGGGCCCTTGGCTTGATCTAGTAACAAGTTTTAAGATAAAGCAAATAAATGAAAAAGAATATTTAACATTATAAAGCTTTTTTCCCTAGCAAATAAATGTATGTTTAGCAGCAATTCTGTATCTGGTCCACACACTTCCATGGAGGCAGTCTGATAAAGAGAAATTGGCTACAATGTGATAAAGAGAAATTGGATAGACAAAAAAAAAGAGAAATTCACTAGGAAATAATGTTTTCTGAAAGCATTCATGTGTTTTCCCAGCTGGGACAGCTATAAAGATAAGACAAAACCAGACAGCACTTAACAGTAGTACAGGCTGCACCATGCGTCTTAGCATGGATAACCTTTCTTTTAGGTTAACTTAAGTCTAAGAGTGTGGTTGTCAGTTTGGGCCATTTGTTCATATTAGGAAGGTAAAACTTCAGTATTTTAAGATATAAGTAGTTTTCTGTGTTAGTTTTAAGTTACTAGGTTTTAGGGGTATTGGGGGGGGTGTTTTTTTTTTTTTTTTTTTTTGAGGGCTTTCAGTAAAACAAAAAGAGCTAAGATGTGACATAGGATCAAATGGATATGACAAGGAACAAATGTATAAAATTTCAACCAGCCAAACAGTGTATGGAACTAGGCATTTAACAAAAAAGATGTTATACATAAAAGGTGGGAATAAACCTTTTACTACCATGATGTTTCCTGTTATGTCTTTAAATGTCAATGGTCTTACAGATATATACAAAAAAAGAAAGTAGTGAATTACATTAAAAATGTACAGTGCAAATAGCTATACTGCAGGACACATACTTGGAAAGAACTGAACATGTGCATTTGATAAAGAAAGGTATTCAGGATGGTTATTCAGCAGAATATCTGGGACAAAGGAAAAGAGAAATACTTAATTGCAAGAGGAGCTCCAATAGTGAGAGTGGAGGATAAAAAAGATAATGATGGCAGATTTGTAGTGCTAAGGAGCTACTGGCAAGGGAGGAGGATTACACTGGCATGTATTTATAAAGATCCATCAGATCCAGGTTCATACAGGTCCATTTCAATACTAAACCATGATTATAAAGTGTCTATGTCTATAATGGCTAAATATATGGCAAACGTGATGCCAAAATTGATAGATATGGATCAATGTAGTTTTGTGGAGGGGAGGCAAACATATAACAACATTAACAAACACTGATGATCCAGAGGGAAGCCAAATGTAAGAAAATACCACTGTTGTTGGTGGGTCTTGATGCAGAGAAAGGACTTAAAAGAGTAATCTGAGACTTTATGAGCAGAGAAATGGAAGAATATGCATTCCCTGATAAAATGGTTATGGATAAGTTACCACAACTTGGTAAAATGGTTATGGATAAGTTACCACAACCTTTAAATACCTTCTTCCTAAGAAGTGTACCTACATCTTCAATAAGAGCCCTATTACATAAACTTAAGCCATCTACCCCCTCTGCAGACCTACTTCCAGCAGAATACCTTCAAAAAGCTGCAGATGTTATAGCCTACCCGGTTTCTATCCTCATTAATCGAACTTTTTCTGAGTCAGCAATACCGACTTTATGGAAAATATCCCATGTGATACCACTCCATAAAGGGGGGACGTCCACAGAATTATCTAACTATAGGCCCATAGCTTTAATGTCCCCATTAGCCAAAATTATGGAAAGATGTATGCATAAACAGCTACTCCACTATCTTATCCATAACAACCTTCTAACCAGTTCCCAGCATGGTTTCAGACCCAAACACAGTACCACAACTGCCCTTCTCTCCTTCACTGACACAATAAACCATAACCGCAATGACAAGAAAGTGTCCTCAGCCCTCTTTCTAGATCTATCAAAAGCATTTGATATGGTCAACCATCAACTACTCTTGGATACCTTAAAAAATCTATACCTGGATAACTTGACACTAGATTGGTTTAAAGCCTACCTCTCTGGCAGGAAACAAGCAGTATTGTGGCAGAATACTCTCTCCACATTATTACCAAATATCATTGGGGTCCCTCAAGGGTCCATATTAGGGCCACTTCTTTTCTCGGTCTTCATTAATGATCTCCATACAGTCATTCCCGAGGCCACCTGTATTCAATACTCGGACGACTCTACACTGGTTTGTTCGGAGATATCTCCTGATAGACTACTAACTAAAACCCAAAGTTGCTTTACCAAAGTTGAAAACTGGCTATTAGGTCGTCAGTTAATCTTAAATCCAAAAAAAAACTAAATTATTAATCTTTCAACCTACTCACAAAAATCATCTTATTGATATCTCTATAACATCCAAAAATGGTACTATCATCTCCCCAGACCCTCACACGAAATTGCTAGGAGTTACTATTGATAATAAACTGAAATTTGACATACATATCCACCTAACCATCAAAACAGTAAACAAAAAACTAGGATCGCTATATAGAATTAAAAACTTCCTAACACCAAGTACTAAAGTGACCATTGCCCGAACACATTTGCTCTCCACCCTTCTTTATGCATCTGCAATATTTACTAATCTTAACAAAACCATCCTAGATAAACTATCCAGCTCATATAATCATATAGCTAGATTTGCAGCAGGAACTCCATATAGGACCCATCATTGCACCAACCTAAAAAACCTAAAATGGATAGAACTCCCCAACCTTATTAGAGTTACCCAACTCACTGAGGTACATAAAATTCTCAAAAACCCTGACAGATGTCCCTCACTTCAGAACCTAGTCCTTCCATATTCTAATCTAAACAGTCTACGTTCCGCGAACAGACCACTCTTGAAAATGGTCAAAGCTTATAATGCAGGAGGAGACGCACTCTTTCCAAATGCTGTAGGAAAAGTCTGGAACTCTCTTCCCACCAGTATTCTTTCTATTACCTCTCTACCCCAATTCAAAAAACAACTGTTTCACCACTTTCAGAAGCACTGGCTTTGCCAGTGCTCATCTCCTGACTGACAATTCCTAGGCTCTGATATGGATTCCCTTCCTTTATAAAAAATTCTATGTCCCCCTGGATTTCTTTCCTGAAAAATGTCTACTAGAATTCACCTTTAACCTCAGTTTTTCTCATATGAATAGCTTACTTCCTTCCTCATGATCAAGACTTTTCTCCTTGTTCTTTTTAACACCTGAACCATTTGAAATTGAAACTACCTATAGAATATTATTATGAATTATACTATGTCACTACCTCATTCATGCTTCTATCTCATTCATAATAAAGTATTGCCTGAATCTCATTTTATATCTAGTATGTTAACAACAGAATTTTCAATTTGATTGTCTGTTTGACTCTTGTCTGTTTAAACTGTCTGTATTTTTTTAAAAATTTTGGAGCTGTCTGTATTTGTATAATTATGGAGCTTTTCTCCCCGGGCCTCCGCTGAAAATGGACATGTATCCAGTCGGATTTCTCCCATTTAACAAATATAAAATAAATAAATAAATAATAAATAAATAAATTATAAGGTTGATTAGGAGGATATATTAGAGATCTGAGGCAAAAGTTGGGTGGGTTCCTCTCTGATAATTTCTGCTTGAGCAGAGGAACCAGGCAGGGGTTTCCTCTTTCCCCATTGTTATTTGCATTATATATACTACCATTGGCAAAGAAAATAAGAGACTCAGAAATTCAAGGATATAATTGGCATGGTAGTCAAGAAAAGCTGGCTCTGTTTGTAGATGATATTACTTTATACCTGACAAAACCAGAAAAGGACATTGCAGTGTTGTGGAACATTATGAGACAGCTTGAAATATTTTCAGGATACAAAATTAATGAAGTTAAAACAAAGGCAATAGTTGTAGCAAGTGTAGTTAAACCTATCACCAAACAATCAATTCAAACACACTCTAAAAACAAAACACATGAATTGGTTCAGCAATATCCATATTTATGGGGACATGATAACATGAAGTATTTAGGAGTATAGATTAAAAATAATTCTGGTGTGGCAGCTACAGATACGTGGTAAGAAACTAAACAAAAGATAATACAGAAACTAAGAAAATGGAAGATCATTTCTATGGATATGGATAGTAAGATACAAGCAGTTAAATGTTTTTAGTCCCTTCAGTCTTATATACAGGTCAGGCATATTTTTATCAACCAGAGGAGAAGTTGTGAATTTGAATAGCAATTAATAAAGAGCTGAAGGATTTTATCTGAGAGGGGAAGATGGCAAGAGTCAAGTGGGATAAGCCGATTCTTCCAATAGGTAGATTGGGATTACTCGATTTGAAGGAGTATTTCAGAGGAATAAAAGTTAAGGCTTCTATACATACTACAAGCAGAAAACTATAATTCAGAGTGGAAAGGGATGATGATAAAACAGAGGGGAAGCTCAAGAAACAAGGAGCGATTGGGATTTTGTATATGGACCTTTAATGAGAATAACAAAAGTCATACAAAATATTATATTCATAAAGTAGCAGAAAGTACTCTAAGAACTAAGCCAACACAGGAATGGAGAAAGAGATTCTGCCAATAGGGATGACTGCAATTAAGGATACAGGCAATGAACAAGAGGAGGCTGGAATTTATTAGAGAAAACTAGCAAAGTTACCAAGGTATGGGGTGCAAATAACTAGAAAGGGAAAGGTAATAGAATTTGAAGAGAGCAAGAATTAATTTGGACTGCAGGTTAGAGATTACATTCCCTATTAAGAATTGATATCAGAGTATAGGCAAAGAGAAAGAAATAGGGTGATCCTAAATGAAAGACCAGCACTGGTAGAGTTTTTAGTGGAATCTAGAACAGAAGCTGCTGTTAAAATGCTATAATTAGTACAACATATAAAATATTGCTGGATAACTATAAGAATCAATCTCAATCCGAGAAGGTTAGAAAGGATTGGGAAGAGGGATTGGATAAGGAACTCACAAAGAAACAATGGGGGTTATATGCATGTCTCCCAAATATGCAACAAAATCTAGAAGTTTTAGGATATTTGCTTGGAAATGTTTACATATATATTTTATACCCCAAGTAGACTCCTGAGAATTTTTCCTCAGTCATACAGAAATGTTGGAGGTGTGATGGGGAAGAAAAATATAACTGTGAACATACTTTCTGGGAGTATAATGAGTTGGCAGCGTTTAAAGATTGTCTGCAGAATACTCTGTTAAAGATGCTGGGTGAGCAAATTGATGTAACTAGGGAAATTATTTTTCTGAGCTGTGATACAGAATTGGAATTGCTTAGACATAGTAAGGCCTTGCTGAGTCTAATTATGGTGGCTGCCAAAAAAGCACTTACTAGAAAATGGAAATCAAAGTCTAAATGAACTATACTAGAACTAGTGAATATAGTAACAGAGAAAAAATGAAATTGGTATCTTTAGAAAAGGGTAGGAGCAAAATTACATAAGGAAAAATGGGAATTGTGTGAACAATACATACGGGGAGGAATAAGGTTTAAAAGAAGGAAGGATTTGAATGAGCTATATAATGTTTGACTGACAATGACTGGGTAGATTATAAGTGATGTGTAATGTTTGCAACTAGAAGTATGTCAGTATGGTTTGTGATGTAAAATTCTTGCATTTGGGATTGTGTCAATATGGTTTGTTTTCATTTATATAAATGTAGATTGCATACATCATAAGTGATAATTTAATAAAGATGTTTCTTGTTTAAGAAAAAAAAAGGATCCAGTCCACCAGCTCCCCTACTACCTCTGAAAACTGGCATCATCTAATGAAGATAACCTTAACCTTGGCTGATGGTTCTATCAGGGTTGAAACCTCAACCAGTGAAGCCCCACTGGGGCAGGGCTGAACAGCCTATCAGCCTACTTCACAGGCACCTATGTGGAGGTAGCCTTGGCAGTCTGGGCAGATGATGTGGTCACTGGGAAGAAGTGGTCCACAGTGGGGCCACAGGTTTTGCTGTAGGCATTGCTGTGGAAATAATTAAATTAATGTAGAGAACCAACAAACCAAAAAAAAAGGAAATGCAATAAAAAGAAAGGATATTGAGAGACAGGGTGAGGGAAAGAAGTGCAAACATACAATAAATATTGTACTACATAACACTGAAACTATATCACCTCAACTACAACTGCAGTACTCTGATGATAAAAAATCAGTAACAATAACAGCAATCTACTACAAATGCAAACATAAAACTTGAAATGTGTGCCTCTATAACCTGAATAAGCTGAATGTGCAACTGTGTTAAATGCAGAGTCTGTGACTTCATGTGCTATAAGTACAATTTCATACAGTAATGCTTCTACATGTATGCATATGTGCTTCCCTATGCTCTTTGGAAGTCATCCTGTCTGATGTGTGCAGCTAAGTCAGACAGACAGGAGTCCACAGAAGTCTCATTCACAAGACAGTTGATATCTCCCTCCTTGATGAAAAGCAGTGTGTGTGTATAATGTAGATGGAAGAAAGCACCTGCTTTAGGAATAGAAGCTAGAACCTTAATATTGTGAACCATTAAATGTGAGTGGGCTACCTTTTAGGCACCATGGTAACACTACTACTGTCAAACATCCAGCAACTAACAAGCACATATACTAACAAGGCACTGAAATGGCTAAATTGCAAAAGCAGCTGGCAGACTTTACTCAAAAAACAACAGGGGATAACATATTCTCAACAATAAAGCTGCCTAAGAAGATTAAAGAATTGGGGGGTTGTTGAATAATAATGCTGAGAAACTGAGAACTACAGAACTTATGAATGTACAGAATATAATAGGTATACTCATTCCGCTCCATGGAAAGGCAAGCCAACCTCTCCTGGTACTGTTGGTGATTCACTGCTCTGACCCCTGAGCTATAGGACAGAAATACAGTACAGCCAATACTGGCATAGTAATTATTTAAAAGAAAAGTTTAACATCTACTTCTAGTACATCTTAAGAGCTCTCATTCTGACCTCTTCTTCCTATTGTTGAAGAAGGTTTGGATGGTACCTTTGAAGTCACTGAAGTAGTGCCTGCACTGTTTGCCAGTGCAGGGGATATCAGTGGCCTCAGTAACAATACTAGTGAGGCAGTGCCAGGCATCCACCTTACACTGGGGGCCCTTATATGAATAAGCCATGCAAACAGTCCTTGTGGGCTCTGCATGAAATGGAGAATGCTTTTAGTCTCCTAAGAACACCACTGAGGCATCTTACTTTCGGCAGTGCCTTATGAAGCCATTGCCATTAACCAGGTCTTATACAAGAGAAGTACGGTTGTCATCTCATGGTCATGTCCAATTCCCAGCATCAGAATTGTTGCACAATGTAGACCAAGTCAGTAACAGTCAGTGGTTGAGTTCAAAATGGACTACACTATTTTGAACTTGTAGAAAAGAATGTAGAAAGGAAAAATACAGGAGGCATAGTACACCTCTAATTTATATTATGCGGCCATCATTCTGAGCATGCTCTTTGGTGACCTATTACCTAGTGAGATTAAAAAAGGAATAGAAAGAAATCTCCTGCTGATCTTGCCACTCCCATATGTCAGCAATTCACTTTACATATGCTCAGGTATCATGTGCATGACACTGTTTAGAACAGTCCACAAGAGTCTTCTCATAGGCACATTCCCACAGAATGAGTGATTCAGAGACATTCATGAACTGAGCCTTCATTTTCATAATCATCATGATCATAGGCCTACATCAGCAAGATATAAACCCTGACAGCTACCCAGAGCCTCACTGCACTAAGGAAGAAGTCATAGAGCTGCAGATAGACAACAAGCTTCACCTATAGAAAATAATCAACACTATGGAAAGCACAGTTGTGTACACTTACCTTAAATGTAGATGTTTGAGTGTATTGACTGTTGCAGTCATTACATTTGGGTTATCTGCTTGCAGTAGCCCTCAGTCGGCCTGATTAACAAAGTCTTGGGTCCTGTGTCGGTTGCTGTCCCTTCTTCCATGATGTCAGGTCGTCAGGGGTGTAAAACATGCAGCCGACGCCATTACATCAGTCTTTCTTGCCCCAGATGTCAGGTGCCCCCCTAATGGGAAGCAATTAAATCTATAAATACACGGATATACCTCCAACAAAAAAGCAAATACACCAAAAATCTTTTGAGCATAGTAAGGGAAAGTAGAGGTATAGCCAAAAGAAGAAAGGGGGCTGGAGGGAGGGTAACCAAGACTGCAACAGAGAATACACTCGAACTTGTAAATTTATGGTAAGTGTACACAACTGTACTATGTTCTTTGTGTTTCACTGCTGCAGTCATTACATTTGGGTAGATTCCCAAAGCTAAGGTTGGGAGGAGGAAATTAAATGGAATTAGGACCAGCTGTAAGGCCCTGCAACACTGCAGTGGCAAAGCCAGCTCTGGATTTAGAGAAAATTGGCAAATGATAATGCTTGGTGAAAGTATGTACAGAACTCCAGGTAGCAGCTTCTAGGATGACCCTGGTAGGGACACCTCTGAGAAAGACTGTAGAGGTAGATGCAGCCCTGGTTGAATGGGGTCTGATGCCCTGTGGGGTAGGTTTCCCATGTTGCTTATAGCAGAAATGAATGCAGTTGCCTATCAATTTTGAAATGGTTTGCTTTAAAATAGCTTTACCCTCTGTCCCTGCAGCAAATGCCACCAGCAGTTGTTCAGATTTCCTTTGAGGTTTAGTCCTGTCCAAGTAGAATCTATGTTGTCTGTGCACATCTACGGAGTGCAGTATCTGTTCCCCTTTGTTCTGTGGGTTAGGAAAGAAGATAGGCAAATGAATGGACTGATTAAGAGCCACACTGGATACCACCTTAGACATGAAGGAGGGATTCTGAGGGACACCCTGTCCGCATGATGAAAGGCACCACTGCCATAAGGACCTGTAATGCAGATACCCTTCTTGCTGAAGTGATTGCTAAAAGGAAAGCTGTTTTCCAAGAAAGGAATTTTAAATCTGCAGTAGCAGCTGGCTCGAAAGGAGGAAGAGTGAGTTTCTCCAAGACAAAGTTAAGGTCCCAGGCTGGAGTTGCAGCTCTCCTGGGTGGCCTTAAATGTTTGGCCCCTCTAAGGAACTGCTTGAGCAGTGGGTGAGGGAAGAGGGGAGGCTCTGTGTTATAATGAGCTGAAATGTCTGAGGATGAATTTTGATGGAGGAAAAGGACAAGCCCTTATGAAGCATTGTAGAATCTGAGGTAAACTGGGTGCTGCTGTGCGCATATTTTGAGATTGGTTCCAGGCACAGAATCTTTTACATTATGCAGCATAAGATTTTCTAGTACTAGGCCTCCTTGCTTCTAAAATGATATCCATCACTGATTTACTGAAGGATGGTAAAGGAGAGATTAGGTAATTAGCCAGGCTGCTAGGTTCAGAGTTTGCAGCTGAGGGTGCAGAATCTGGTTCTCCTGCTGAGACAGCAGGGAAGGAGTCTAAGGCAGGTGCCATGGGACCAAGCATGACACATTGCAAAAGAGGGGGGTACCAGTGTTGGCATGGGCAGTCTGGTGCAATTAAAATCATCCCTTGGCTTGTCCTGTTTGATCTTTAGTAGTACTTTGGAGAGCAGAGGCACAGGACGAAAGGCATAAACTGATAGTTTTTTCCAGCTGAAGGACAGAGCATCCACTTTCCAAGCTAGCTTGTGGGGAATCCTTGTGCAAATTTTGTCCAATTGATGGTTCTGGGGGGAAGCAAACAAGTCTATATCTGGGCTCCCTCATTTGCTTGTCAACATGTTGAAAATCCTTGGTTCCAGTTTCCACTCGTGTGGGTCCATGAGGTTTCTGCTTAGTCCGTCTGCCAGTGTATTTAGTTTTCCTGGCAGGAACTGAGCTTGTAGAGTCACTTGGTAGCTCAAGGCTGTATTCCACAATGCCATGGCTAGTCTGCAGAGGGGATAAGAATGTGTACCCACCTGCTTGTTTATGTACCACATGGCAGTGGTGTTGTCCATCTTTACCATTAGTTGTCCTGGAAGACTGTGGTCCTTGAAGATTATCAGAGCATTCTGTACAGCTAACATTTCTTTTTGATTTATGTGCAGGTGCATTTGACTTGGTTTCCATTTGCCCTGAATGCACTTCCCTGCCAGGTGAGCCCCCCATGCATAGTGTGACGCATCTGTTGTTAAGGTTTGGGTGGCAGGGGGTAGTGTGAATGGTTGTCCCTTGTTTTGGTGGCAGGCCTCTGCACACCAGAGGAACTCTAGGCATAGGCAAGGTATGACAGGAATCATTGCTTCTAGATCCTGAGAATGTTGGCACCATAGGCTTTTGAGATACCATTGTAGTTTCTTCATATGTAGCCTTGCATATGGAATTAGAAGAATGCAGGAGGCCATGAACCCCAAGGCTCGCAGATAGATAGCTGGGTTTTTGTGGCCACTTGTTTGAAGTAGGTTGTCAAATGAATCTGTTTCTCTGGCATGAGGAAAGCCATCTGGGAAGTTTTATTCAAGCTTGCTCCTAGGAATATAATTTGTTGACAGTGTACCAGGTGTGATTTCTTTTTGTTTATGGTGTACCCCAGACAAGTCAGCACCCTTTGAACAAAAGGCAGATGATTCAAAAGTATGTCCTGGCTTTCTGCCTGAATTAGACAATCGTCCAGTTATGGGTATATTTGAATATTTCTTTGCCTGCAAAATGCAATGACTGGAGCTAGGCACTTTGTGAATACCCTGGGTGCAATAGATAAGCCAAAGGGCAGTGCAGAGAACTGATAGTGCATGTAGCCTGCTTTGAAGCGTAGGTATCTTCTGCAAGACTCCCTGATAGGGATGTGCAGGTATGCTTCTTTTAAGTCTAGTGTTGCCAACCAGGCATCTTTGCCTAGCATAGGAAGCAGCTGGTGAAGAGTCAGCATCTTGAATTTTGGAATCACCAGAAAGGTGTTTAGAGCAGAAAGGTCCAGAATAGGATGCCAAGAATTGTCTTTTCTGGGTACCAGGAAAAGTCTCGAATAGAAACCTTGTCCCTTTTCCTCTTCTGGTACCAACTGAATAGCCCCATGCTTAAGAGGGAGAGTACTGGAATTTGGGCCTCTACCTGCTGATTTGGGGGTAGATCTGTCCACCCGCTAGGTGTTTTGTAATGTGTGGAAGTGAAATCTATATCCCTGGGACACTATATTTAAAACCCATATGTCATGGGTAATGAGTTCCCAGTTTTTTGCCTGCATACCAATCTTTCTGCCTAAAGCAGCATTCAGTTCGGAAGTGCTTGTAAGTTTTAAAAACAAGTCATTAAGACAGTTTTCCATGGGGGGGGGACTTACTACTCCCACATTTGGATGCAGAAACCCCCCACAGCTTAGTCTTGTGCATCCCCTGGGACTGAAACCTGGGGTTTGTGCTGTGTCGGTGGTTGGATTGAGAAGACCTGGAAGGGGCTGGAAAGGACCAATTCTTAGAGGGCCAATGCCTACTAAATCTTGGAGGCTGAACTTGTAAGAAATCTTTAACAGTTTGCATAGATTTAGCTTTATCTTCCACATTTTTAAGAACTTCCTCAGCTTTGTTGCCAAACAGACAGTCCTGATTTAAGGGAGCATCCAACAGTTTAGCTTTAACATGATCAGGCAAAGATTGCTCCTTAAGCCAAGCATGCCTTCTGAGCACAGACCTAGTAACAGCAGCCTTGCAAGAGGCCTCTAATAAATCAAATCCACATTGCAAAGTATGTTTTCCAACCTGTTCAGCAGAATGCATTAAATCCTATAATTCTTTGTTTTCAGCACAGTCAGGAATCAACATAATTTTCTGCTTAAGCAATCCAATAACACGTTGTTGATACTTTAACATATGAAACTGGCAGTTTAAAGCCCTAATGGCCAAGGTTGCAGAAGTTTAAACCTTCTTACCCCATCTATCCAGCGCCCTGGAGTCTCTTTCAGAAGGTGTAGGATTTTAAGCAGTAGAAGCCTTAATGCCCTTGGGTCCCTGTGAAATAATCTCTGGATCCACAACAGGATTTTTAAAAAAGAACTTGTGTGAATTAGGAACCCTGTAATATCTGTCAGGTTTTCTGGGAGCAGGAGGCAAAGAATCAGGGGCCAAACTAGATTCCTAAAAGGCATCATCAACAATGTCTAGTACAGGAGGTATAGCTAAAGGCCTATGCTGAGGCAGGGGTAAGAAATCCCTAAGCCTCTTTTTTGAATCAGAAACATCCTGGCTTTCCCAGTGGAAATGCTCCCTTAGAGTATGTAAGGTTTCACCAAAAGAAAAATCCTCTGGAGGGGAAGCAGAGGGAATAGAGTCCTCTGCATCAGAATCCTCATAAGAAGATAAGGGTAAATCCAGATCATCAGAAGAATCAGAAAAATCAGAATCCTGGTCAGAAGATCCATAAACAACTTCAGTCCTAGGTCTCTTAGAAGGGGGTGGTTGGCTTCCCCTGATTGGAGTTCTAAGATCTTCAGCCATTCTTATCATTTGTTTTTAGGCATAGAGGCCTGAGCATGCAGCCTGGGCATTGGTTTCTTAGGCATGGTTCGAGGTTTAGGCCTAAATGAAGATGGGGGCATTGGTTTAATATGCAAGTCCATAGGCCTGAATACACCCTCAGAAGCCAGTGCCTGCACAGCGGCTCTGGACCCATCCAAGGTAGAGGCATCCGCAGGTTCCACAGTTGAAGCATCTCGCGGCATACCGGACTCCGAATGGGTCTCCATAGAGCCCTGCAAATCAGAAGTAGTGGGTATCAGGGTCTGCAAAAGCATCTCACTGAGTACCGGCGAACTGGCGACTGGCTTAGGAGAAGCATCGTCGGCAGCTTTGGACCTAGGCGGCCTGTCTCTGTCTTTATCATTGTGTTTTTTTCGGAATACCGGTAGTCGGATGGCTAACTGATGACATTTCTGGATAACTGAACCGAGAACCGAAATATTTAAAGGTGAAAATATACCAACAATGGATAGTGCACTGAATAAATAAGGCACAAAACTGACAGCAAAGTATGTCGTGGTCAGGGCCTAGGCAAGGAATACAGTACGAATGAAAATCTTTGTGAGATATTTGCTTTCCACAAGTAATGCAATTATTAACTTTTACTGATATTGGTAAGGAGCAAGAAAAAGTTTCCCCAATGGGGTACTTAGCTTTAGTTGAAGACTTCAGTTCTGAAACTCGAAAACGAAAATTTCAGGAGTCGGCCGACCGGCAGTTGCGAACTGCTTCTGCTTCGGGCAATGCACGCAAGAAAGACTGATGTAATGGCATCGGCTGCATATTTTATACCCCTGATGACCTAACGTCATGGTGGAAGGGACAGCAACTGTCGCAGGACCCAAGACTTTGTTAATCCGGCCGACTGAGGGCTACTGCAAGCAGATAACCCGAATGTAATGACTGCAACAGTGAAACATGAAGAACATCGCTAAATTTCTACTTGCTGAAGTTTATGCAGCATTTTTTTGAGTAGCACTTGTTTACAGATGTAAATGAATGTTTTTCAGTAGCAATACTTGCTTTGGGGAAATATGCAGAGCCTGCTGTTTTAAAAAAGGAGAAAGTAGTTAGTGAAACAGAAAGAACGGTGTACACATGGATGCAAAGGTTAACTGGAGGCACTGAAAACAAATTGTGAAGCTCACCTCTGAAAGGAGGCAGGCCAGGTATACCTATGGATAGCTTATTTTTAGGACATACATTGCTGTCTGTAACCTAAACATGACACTGCTACATACACATTATACAGCTACAGCAAAACCCTATATGGTAAGGTGTATGTCAGTAGCTGTGTGTCTGTTGAAGTTGACTATTGCTGGTTTTACCCTGTGCTGTTCACATGAAAGGGCATGTGGCAGACTTACACAAGAAAGTGCTCTGACTGGTGGAATCACTGTCAGACCAGTCACCTGTGTGACTTAGGCTTCTGTGTGTGTTATTAGAAGTAATGTTTGTGCTGTTGATTGTGTGTCTGTTAGTGTTTAAAGGTTATGAAGTGTACTGCTGTCTTTACTATTAGCACTACAAATGAAGTCTACAGAAAGGGCGCTATACTTTACATAGATTAGTTGTACAAGCAGTCCACATTGGCATACTCCCATGGTGTACTTTCATCCATACAGCAAGATGCCTGGCAAGGTGACGAGTAGGAAGAGCATGGTCTCTACTGAGAGGCAGACTAGGAAGAAAAAGTTCTCTGATGCAGAAATTGAGGTGTTGCTACAGGCCTTCTGCCTCCATGGCCAACAGCTCTTCAGGCAGAAGACTGGCAATTGGCACAGAGGGTAAAGACAGTGAGCTATAGTTCTTGTGGTACTGGGCTCAATTCCCTCATCCCTCATTTTCCTTTTGTGTGACATTGTGCAAGTCTGTTAACTAGACATTGCTTGGGGGCAACTGGGAATTTGGGCAAGGCTTCTCAATGTTACCCTGGACTGCAAGCATAGTAATTAGCTGTGAACCTATGACAGAGCTTTGATAGTCCCAATGAGGACTGCCCTTTATCTGGCAGTTAGCACAGAGGACTAAAGCTCTTACTTGTTAATGAACTGCTTCTTGTAGCTATGTTCTGTAGGACATAGGGAGTGTGCACACAAGATCCCCTACCAAGACCACTGACATTGCATCTCTGCTTGTAGACACTCAAGAAACATACACTGCACAGGAAGGAAATTTTTAGTGCAGGCACTCAAAGTCAGGGAAGTGTGTCACCCACTATATACCAGCCATCGACATCTGCCAAAAGCCCCATAGGGCAGAGTGGTGACCACATCGGTGTGCACACTGATGCATATTGAAGGCAGGGGTACTGTCCTCTCCCAGAAGCAGCTGAGTTGATGGATGTGACCTAATGCATATGCAAGAGGATCATGAAGGCACAGGCTAGTACCACCACAGCCTTTAGATGGATGATATGGGTACTGCAGGGCATGCAAGATGAGCTCAGGGAGCGCATGGCACATATGGGTGACATTTTTGAAAGAAAAGGTCACATACTAGTACAAGGCAGGCTCTCACAGGTTCACATGCAAAACAGCAAGTGTTGTCCAAGCAGCCAATTCACTTCTGTCATTCATGGGATAGTAGCAGCAATCATGGATGTGGAAGGTTGCAGTCACACAATGCCAACAGTTTCATTATAACACCTAGTGTAAAGGTGCCTATGGGCAGAGGGTGTCCTTGAGGTCATGGCAGTTACAGCAGTGGCATGTCTGGTAATATATGTCACTCATGGTCATGCAGGACACCTAGTTCTAGCCAGGGCAGCGGTACTGCCCATGAAACTATTGGTAGAAGCAGCTCCCATGGGTGAGTATGTGCATAGGATGTCCACTTATCTTCAATACATGCTTTGGATCTCTCCATTAGACTGAGCCACAGGGCTGTAACTACTGCAGAAGCTGTGTCCCAGTACACACACACACACACACACACACACACACACACACACACACACACACACACACACACACACTTACAGCCCCAAGTGCCTTATACATTCATACAACCACTAATACTGGTCCATCACAAAATCTTTTGCAGTACTTGCCTCCAGCCCCATGTCATACGCACAGTGTAGTCATCATTTTTTGGTTTCTAGAGTACTTACACATTTTTCTATGGAATAAGTTGCAGATTTGTTTTCCTTCCCCCACTAGTGCACATTACAACTGTGCCTTGCCCTTTTTACTTTGGTACTTGGGTTGCCTATGTCTGATGCACAGTATGGCTAATCTATGCATGGGTAAGGACAGTATTGTACTGGATTTGCATGAATAACCTTTGCTGTAGTATATTTGCTTTTCTATGGGCCAAAGTTGTGTGCCAGCCACTGCCTGTTTGCCAGTACCATGGTATACTGTACCCACATCTGTCTAGTATGTTCATCCCCTGCTGCTTATTCCTCTTATGAGTCAGCTGTTTGGTGTGCTGTAAGATGTCCATCCTGCAATTGGCCTCTCTGTTGCATTTGCCTCCTCATACCATATTGCGTAACACTGCACACAATGGAAATATTTTTTGCACATGTGCCAGGTTCATACTGTAGGGCACCTTCCAGATACATCTATATAGCAAAAGCATGCCTTCAGTAGCCCAAATACATGCTCTATGATGACCTAGGTTTGTGATAGAACATAATTGTATCTCTGGTCTGTTACACCCTGTGGATTTTTGGATGGGTGTTATCAGTAAGGGATCTAGGGCATATCCAGAATCATCAAAAATATACCCCTTAGGGAAGTCAACTTTCACAACTATTGATAAAAGTCAGAAGTGTACCATAAGTGGGGGTCATGACAACTGCCTGGGTGGCCTGCAGACACAGTGAAGATGATATCCTTTGTATCCACCTAGAAATTGATGGAGTGATCCCCTTTACAGTTCACATACCTTCCTCTCAGGTTTCCAGGTGGGGCCTTGATTTTAATGTGGGCACACTTTATGGCCCTCAGCACCTCAGAGAAATTGGTTATATCATAGAAATCATGCATGGTATAGGGTCTCTCCTGTGTGGTTAGTGGAAACCACATACGCTTCCTCACATGCTGCAGTACAGCATTGAGAGATTGATGGAGTATTCTCAAGAGAGACGACTGAGATACCCACACTGGGTTCTCTCTTGGTCATTGAAAGGTCCCTGTAGCTAGTATATGTAAAGCTGAAAATATCTTTGTATTCATATGATGGGTAACACACAACTCTCACGGGCCTGCAGATGAGGCTGACATGTCTACCAGTTCTTCCCTGAAGTTCCTATCCACACAGTACCACTCTACAATGTCAGTGTAGTGAAGGTCATGTAATGTTAAGTAAGGTTAGACGATGTCATTATGTGTCCAAGGATGACAACACACATGCCTATGGCTAGTAGTATCAGTAACAGCGTGTTGCATTTGCATGCTCACTAATGCTGCAGCAGCCCTTGCATATAACAATGAATCCACTGCATGCACATGCTGATTTGCCTGTGATCATTTACTGCCAATGTTTGCACACCACATTGTGCTGTTTATCACTCTGACATCTTGTTTTACCCTCATTTTAACACTGTCACTCATCAGCATCTGCTTATACAGCCTTTGCTGTTTGGCCTCCACCATTCATGGTGAGTCTGTCTTTGAAACACACACACTTGTAGCACGGCTGCCTGTAGTGCACAACAGCTAACTCCAATGCAACAAATTCTGAATCCCATTCAAAGTGTTATTTAATTTTTTTGTTCATGTATAAAAGTCTTTTTTATCAAATGAGAGTGAAAAAGTGAAGATGTATATTTTTATTTTTCATTGTTTCTCTAGTTTTAGACTACTGTCATTCTATTTTTATATACTTTTTATGTTTTTATTATTTTAGTATTACTTTAAGCAAATCATAATAATGTCTAAAATAATAAATTATCTTTCTTCTACTATAGTAAGTGAAATCCCCCAATACATTACCAAATTCAATGGAAAATCGCACCTGCAATTTTTCCACAATGTTCTGTCTCTTTGTTTGCACACAACCTGCAATTTTAAATAATTTGTGACATTATATTTTGACTAAAATTAGTGACGCTATTTAAGTATTCAAGTAAATCTAATGAAGTATTGCAAATTAAGGACTTAACCTGTTTGGTAGGCTAAACACATTATACAATAAGAGGAAGAAACTTGTAGTTCATAACAGCAAACTTAATACCCATCATTCAGAGATGAACTCAAAATGTAGTATTGACTTATGAACATATGAACAGTTTAACAAACACTATAATTTTTCAAGTGATTTATTCTAAGTGTGGCTCCATTATTCTTGCCTATATGTAAGAGTTCTTGGTCACATGAACACCAAGACAAAAAAGAACAATATTTTTTCAATAATAAATGGAAATAATAGGTGCATGAAAATGTGAAAATATCTCCATTCACCTTTATGGGACAGAGACCACAAAGTTTTGTTCTATGTTTCTGGGAAAATTCTTCAACCTAAATTTAAATTTTAAAAATATATGTTTGGGTTATTCTCTTTAAAAATGTGAAAATGTTCAAAGGAGTTGAATTTGATTATTCCATACAGGCTGAACTGACTTAACAGCATACTCACAAAGCATAAAGAAAGACAAATTAATACCTTTACTAGTAATCATTTTCATGAAGGTTGTGCCTTTAACACTCTTTTTCACAGCTTATGTCCTCTCCCTTAAAAAGGTTTGAGGTTTACATTTCTTGAGGCAATGATTCACTAACTGATTTATATATTAATTTTTACAGCTGTTTCCAGTTCAGAAATGGAGTATCTGAATTAATGCTTAATATGTACATACTGCAGGCCTTAAACAGGACCTTTGTAAAGTTTAGTCTGCATTGCATTAAAGAAAAATTCAAATTGAAAGCACTTACACATGGCACATCTTTTCATAACCTGTGTGATTAATATAAACTATAGCATAAGAACTGTTCATGGGTAATGGGATTAGACACCAAAGCATTCAATATTCCTGCACTGTTTGCAAAATATTTCTGTATCTTTTTATAAAAAAGTCTGCAATATTCCAGTGACTCTTTCATGTCCCCTTTTTTTCTACTGTCAAGCAAGTATTCCTTATAAAAGGGCAACCTGCTTTTTATTTGTAATATAGCTTTGAAACTGTATTTCATTGTTAAATAATTCCTCTTTCTAATGTTATACTAATTATTTACTTTGAAAATGTCAATCTCCACTTATAACTGAACATATATGTATGTGGGGGCTATGCCCCCCCAGCACCCCCCACACCCCCCTACTTAAATATACCAACTCCGAGATTGCAATTACATTGCGGAAAAGGGAAATCTTCCCATTCCTCTCTGTACAGAGAACTCCATTTAGTTTGATCGAACTTTTACAAGTTCGAAAATATGGTCTCAGCCATATGAGGTTCGAACTTGTAAAAGTTTGATCTACCGAAGGGGACTCATATATACATATATATATGTATATATATATATATATATATATATATATATATATATATATATATATATATATATACACACACACACACACACACACACACACACACACGTGTCTGCATATATATGAAACATTTATATTGCTTGTTAATTTTTCATATATGTACTGTTTTTGTATCTCTCTTTTCTTTTACCTAGGCGTAACCTGGAACAGGTCTATATGGATCAAGGTTTTACCTCTGCTAATACATAAATAAATATATAAATTATGTGAAGTTTGTGTTAAAAACCTGTAACTACTTGGATATGTTTTCTTGAAAGACTTTAGTAGCAGATGTTATTACTACAATTAAGAACTAATTATTTAACATACCCATAAAGTTCCATAATTAAAGAAGAGACCAGGAATAACAATTTCATAGAATGACCAAGGGGTAGTAGGGAGAGGTTAGCATTATATATTAAATTTTATTTGGAATTTGAATGGGATGGACAGTTTTAGCAAAACAGTGCATAAAGTGAAAAGGGAGAACATGGTTTTAATATTGCTGTACAATATAAAACCTCATAAAAAGTAGTTGCATATATTAAGACATGTAAAAAAAATGCAACTTCCTTAGTAGAGGCTTCAGTCCACCAGGAAAACTGCAATTAAATGTAAAACACTTGTAGTCCAAAAAATGGCAGGTAGTTCCAGTGTAAAAAAACTCTTCTTTATTCAACCACAGAAGTATACGCGCTTTCACAGATAACTTCTGCTTCTTCAGATTCAAATGCATGCTGTCTACTGTGTAACTTATATACTTTGAACCAACTAATTAAGTCACAATCATCTTAAAGAAACATCCTTCATAAAGTAAAAGTATTCAGTCCTTCACTGTGTAAACATGATTCTAAAAAATATAATGCATAACAAACACATAAAAAACATGTATAAAGAATACATATATAAAAAATGCACATATAAATATACAAACATAAAAATGTGCTCAAATATAAACATATACTGTTAAAAATCTCTAATACTTAATGTAAGTAAGCCTGTCATAAAATTACTTAACATTTCATTTATTCAATGGTCTTGCTTTAAGTTTTGGTCTTATGGGTATCCTGTCGTTTAACCCATGCTCAGAATCTGCTTTCACTCTTATAATCCATTTTGCCTCAAGCTGTTCTGCCCTGTTTCTAATGTTCTCCATTCTGATGTTGTCATATATTTTACCTATAACCAAGTAAAACTGTGTGTTGCCATTCACTCTAATATGTTTAGATAATGCACTAATATCACTTTTTTCTGTATCTGGTACATATGTTCTTTGATACGATCTCCAAGAGCTCTATCTGATTTTCTCACATAGAAACAAAAACATACTGAACATTGGGCTAAATAAATAATATGTTCTGAAGCACATGTAGCTGAAATGTTAAATACATATTCACTGCCTATGTCAGGATGTAAAAACTTATTACTGTTACTTATATATTTACACATGGAACATCTTCCCACATGGACAAGTCTGTCCATCTTTTTTCCTTATATTTTCATTCTAAAGTAACAAAGCCTTCTCTGGTGCATATTATTATGTGCAAAACTTGGTCTAGGTTCCAGTAAGGAACTAATTCTCTTTATCTGTCATCAAAATTTCCCAGTGCTTCTCAATTACATTTTTATACATTGCAGTTATTTTGGATACATGTTTCCAGCTTTCAGATTGTACACACTAATGTTTAGCAGGCTGAAAGTGCATGCAGTTTTTGCTTTTTATTTCTATTTAAACTTCACATTTCCCAGACTTTTTGCTCTAATAAAAACACTCAAGGAACCAAAAACTAAATATATGTTAACACCCCAAACCTTTTTAACTCACAGCAAATGCACAAAACTATATACATTTTCCAAAATGGGAGTTTACTCCTCCATATAGGAGCACCCAAATCAACAGTTGTACCCACATTCATTACTTATCCTAATGTTAGGTCTAACAATGTCTGGTTTGCCAAGCCCACTAATGTTGAAAGGGTGGGGTGAAGGGGGTACTCAGGGCAAAAATGTTAGGGGCTGCAATTGAGAGAAATACTAGAACTGAAAGGCACTCCAGAGATATGTCCTGTTTTTAATGTTCATTAAAGAGCTGCAAGGATGGGGCTGTATAAATGAGACCAGCACCAAGCATTAGATGAGCCAGCCATGTCTCTCACTAGGTCTTCTTAGTCTGTCTATTTATATTCCATGTTGATATGGACCTTTCAGACATTCTAACAAAAAGCTGTTACTTCTGTATTTAAAAAAATTACTTACATTTCTAAACCATTCCTAATCTGTCACAACTCAGAACTGCAATTAGAAAAGGCAAATAACTTTATGAAATCAAGATAATCCCTAAGCACGTGGAACAGTTAACTACTAAATGCATTCATTGTATAATTAATGAAGGCACCACATACTAACTTACAGTACTATCTCAGTTATAAAGTTTCTCCCTAATAAGTTCAAAGGTGGTTACTAGACATGCATTCCATGAGAATGAAAAGGAGAGCCTAACCCACATTCCCAGTTGCCCTAAAGCACTGTCTGGATAAGTGCCATGCTCAAGGTCACACAGTAGGCAAATACAAGTGAAGAAATTCAAACTGTGTACCACTGGACAGGAAGCAACATATTAACAAGTCAGAGCTATAGTCCTCAGTGCTGTCAGACAAAATTATCAATGATGTCACAATAGACAAATGGGGGGGGGGGGGAGTTGGACCCATAACCATCATCACATTCAAACTGAAAGGCAAAGTCTTAACATGTTCAGGTATTATTAGATTTCATGTTGTAATAGTCAACTTTTGAGTCCAAAACAGAGGGATACCTTAACTCTTAACTCAAATGATCTCTGAGAGTACCACATGGGTCATGGCTTTGAATGATAACAACGAACCCAAGACCACCAGCAAAAATGTCATAAAACTAAGGTCCACCCATGCTTTGAAACAGTAACTGTAATCTCAAAAAAAAAATCTTAAATACAGGGACCTAGCAGTGAAGGCTTGGAAACAATCTAATTTGCCCATTACAGGCAAATATTTTTAAAACCTTGACATTCTGCAAGACTGTGTATTGGAAAACCCATGCCTAACTATAATATTTCAAGACAAAAAAGCCTCCCTTTCACATTTAAAACATACTAGAGTAAAATAAAATCTACATCAGACAAAAACATCTCTCCTTGGAATCTTGCTCTTTTTCCTGTAAATCAGCATTCCTACTAGATGTAACAAACTTAAGAAAATTCACCATGTCTTCCAATGCCTCCTCCATTTCCTTCACTCTGCACAATACAGTTTACTCCAACTCATTATATGATCTCCCCAGTTCTGCTTAAAACTGCTATTACAAAAGGCTATTAACAATCAACTATGAAAAGTAAAAGACATCACAGAGAATGAAAAAGATCTGTATACAAAATTCTTGAAAAAGAAAAGCCACATTTTATATCTATAAATTATTACTCTACAGTTTTCACTGGTACCATCCCACCACCTTGAAAATCTGTCATCATAATTCCTTTCCCTAAAACCAGCTGTCCATTACCAAAATACTTTTGGCTATACAGCTGATCTACCACCAACTGCAAAAAAAAAAAAAAAAACATAAAAATTAACATACAAGCAAATCCATTATTACTTTAAAGATGACTACATTTTATACTACTACAAGCAGGGATACAGTACTGCCCTCAGTATCACTACTGCTTTTATTTTAACTAATGGTTACATGTACTGTAACATAGACAGCAGCCAATTAACGTGCACTTTCATAGATTTAACCAATATATATATATATATATACGTATAGATTACCTTCAGTTGATCGAACTGCCAAAATGCCGAACGTTATATGACCAAGACCATATAGCCAATATTTCTGAAGTTTAAAATTAAAACAAAGAAAAAAAAAGTTTTTTTTTTTGCAGGGGAGGAGGGCAAGCCCCCCTGCACCCCCCACAGCCCCTGGTAATTAAATATACCAACTCCCAAGATCACAGTACATTGAGGAAAATGACAAATTTCCCATTCTGCAATATGCGTCGATCTCCAGTCACTCTGTTTGAACTTCTGAAATGTCGGTTATATGGTCTCAGCCATATAACATTTGACATTGGCAGTTCGATCAACTGAAGGGAATACCCATATGTATATATAGGTTTACTGAATTTAGTCAAGTCTACATTAGCTGAACATGTGGTTAGCTGACAAAATTTGATTGACTAAAAAGATAATTGACAGGTATGCAAGATTGCACAATTCCCGGGGTAAGGAAATATTCCCTTTCCCTGAGATTGTGCGATGTTGCAGTTACTGTATATAATTAACAGGGGGTGTGGAGGGTTCACCCCCCTACAAAAGTGATGTTTCAGGCACTTTTTCTTTACCTTTTTTTACATGAACCAAGATTTTTGTTTGGTGCATGTGTAGTAGTGTGTCAGCATTTGCAACATTAATCTTTTGAGGTTGTCGTTGTAAACATCAATGTTTGGGCAATGTTTATCATCTATAAATATATATCTCTTGGGCTATGGGACATCATAAAGTATTGTTCTACATTGTACTTCACAAGAAATTTGGTCCGCCATCAATACAACTTGCAACCAAAGACATCAAAACAACGTCAGTCTCATACATAACAAGCTATAATAGTGCAACAGCACACGTCTTCTGCTTCCTTGAGAATAGCATGAAAGTCAGCATTCCATATTCTGAAGACAGAAGGCTGACAGCAAAACATGAAGGAAAGTGATGTCTCACAGATGAGGGAAGACCACCTCGATATCCTGCTTGCAATGTTATTTAAATAATGCTAAAGAGCATTACTATAAAAAAATACTAAAAAAATAACGCAAAACGATTATTTTTGCTTCATATTTTTGTCTGTTCCTTATAAAAATGTGTGCTTTTTCTGGCAAATCTTTGAGGACTGAAGTCACTAAATAATGACAGATACTTTATTTCAGACTCCATATCCTTCAGGTAATGCATGTTAATGCAAAATCTGTTATCCCAGCAACTTTATAACTTTATAAAAAATATTTAAAATCTGTCCCAAAATGAAAGTCTTTGTCTCCCTATTAATTTTGTCTTTGTCCAGACTTTTTACATTAAGAAGTTGAGAGGCATGGGTCTATGTATTTTGAGAATGAATATGAAGTTAAATACAAATAAATAACTAAATTAAGTCTTACAGGTGACACTGTTACAGTGGTCCAGTGGCCAGTGATTTTGAAACAGACCTTAATACCTAGATCTAGTCTTTCTTTTTTAATCGTCTGTGTCTATTTACATTTACTACCATACACACAAGCTACTTTTGTTCTTCTAAAAAGTTAATTTTTATGTTTCTTCCATACTACTTCATAGTGACTTCCTGAATATTGCCTGTTCATGGAGCTCCTTGCAGTAGGATATTAAGCATTTCATACCTCCTGGCACCCTGCCTTAAACGTCAGGGACAAGGATTAAAAAATCTACATCTTAGCAAGCAGGACTACTAAGTGCAAAATGTGACAGTATCTATATACATACAACTGTCGTAAGATGCATAACACAAAATGTTACTTTTACATAAAGGGTATAATATACTGAATATGCATGCAATGGTTTTTAAACGTAATATTTATTCTTCCTAAAACTAATGCCCTCAATAATCATTCAGAAAGGATCTAAGTGATAGAAAGCAGAGGCGAGTGCGCGGGATATCCCAAGTTCCATTTTGTTATTTGCCAAAATGTTTTGAACTGTAATCAGTTTTCATCTACGTGACTTACTATGTCAGAAGTCCATTTCTTTGGAGTTTGCTGGTGTTCCTAATTGGTAGGAAAAACATCAAGGCCTATCCCTAACATGCCTCAGCAGTATTTTAAAAGACCATCTGACAAGCTGTTGTTCTTGGAGACAGCTCTGTTTTGTGCTGTATAGTGTGTTGGTACAAACTGTAAAATGGTTGCATGATGCTTCCGTACTCTGCACACAATATACTCCTCCACAAGTACATATACCCACAATATAGTGTACTTTGTACAGGATATACTCCTCCATAAGTACATATACCCACAATACACTGTACTTTGTAGAGGATATACTCCTCCATAAGTACATATACCCACCATATACTGTACTTTGTGCAGGATATATTCCTCCAAAAGTACATATACCCACAACACACTGTGCTTCTCAAAGGATATACTCCTCCATAAGTACATATACCCACAACACATTGTGCTTTGCACAGGATATACTCCTCCACAAGCACATATACTCACAATACACTGTACTTTGTACAGGATATACTCCTCCAAAAGTACATATACCCACAATGCACTGTACTTTGTACAGGATATACTCCTCCACAAGCACATATACCCACAATACACTGTACTTTGTACAGTTTATACTTCTCCACAAGTACATATACGCACAATACACTGCACTTTGTACAGGATATACCCCTCCACAAGTACATATACCCACAATATACTGTACTTTGTACAGGATATACTTCTCCACAAGTACATATACCCACAATACACTGCACTTTGTACAGGATAGACTCCTCCACAAGTACATATACCCACAATACACTGTACTTTGTACAGGATATCCTTCCCCATAAGTACATACACCTACAACACACTGTGCTTCACACAGGATATACTTCTCCATAAATACATACCCACAAATCATTTGTATCTCCTTTGCAATGTTGCAATGTAATACTATTACAATGTCGCAGGCTCTAAGCCTCATTAAGAAGTAACTTGGAACCTACATCCTAGAGCTCTAACTATAAACCTAGACTCTTCCACCTTTCTGTCTGGCGATGAGCTTGAAAATAATTAACCTTTAAATCAGAGTATGCTTGATCAATACCAATTTATCTCAATTTGTAGTCACAAAGAAGTGATCCTGAATAACTAAGCCATAACGTGCTTTGTTTATGTTTCTGTTAACTATCTACATGCACATGTTAAACATATCCTCCAAGATAGGTCAGTAAAAGAATACAAATGACTTAGCCTAACTTGCTTTAATTAACACAGTCTCCTAAAGCAAATTATTTTAGTATAACTCTGAATCCTTTCCCAGCACTTGACATCTTACTAGAATAAGTATACACAGGAATCAGTAGTAATAGGCACACAAAAATAAATAGTAATGTAATTTTATATATATATATATATATATATATATATATATATATATATATATATATATATATATATACATACATACATACACACACACATTATTTCCCCGAAAATAAGACTGGGTCTTTTTCCCCTGCCAAAATATGCATTAAGGCTTATTATCAGGGCATGCCTTATTTACCCCTCCCCCTGTACAGCAATCTACATTTATTCATGTACAAAAATCGACATTTATTCATGTACAAAATTGACATTTATTCATGTACAGAAATCGACATTTATTCATGTACACAAATTGACATTTATTTGGTACTTTTCCGTTATTGGGCAACAGTTCTAGGTAACGTTTAACAGTTGTGTGAGAATTCTACATAAACAGTGCAACAAACATTTCAACTTCAGAATATCTACACATTTACTTTCACAGTGTAATATTTCATGATTAACAGAAAGTACATAAAAATCTCAATACATGTGTATTGGAGGAGGGGAATAAAACAGGTAAGTAACTGCCACTTTTTGAGCGGTGATGCTTTTTTTATTCCTTACCCAAACTGTAAGAGAAGAATGATAAAAAGCCATAAAAATGAAGTCTGGGAACTAGTGGCCTTACTTTGTAATTACCCCTTGATAATGAAACGTTACCTTAATAAAATAAAGTCAAAAAACTGACAAGAGCTTGCTGACAGCTGAAAGCAGAAGCAATCCATTCTGTTGTCCTGATAATGGAAAATTTTCTTCTAGAACATTGTCATAAGTCTCCATCCCCAGAATTCCACCCTGAATTTCTTGTGACTCCATTTCCTGTAGAACCAATGGCCCCAATCTGTCATGCCTAGAAATACAGCTCTCCTTAAATGAGGGCTGCTTGTCCATGTGGCCTGCTCGTAGTGCATTGGCAACACAGCTGTCAGTGATTTTATCCCATGAATTCTTCACCCAAGTCACGACCTCTTGAAGACTAGGCTTCACACAGTTTCCACACTGATTTCTCTCCATTCTATTTTCAATGTAGTCATTGAGTTCCATGCACAAATGGTCCATGAATGGCTTGTTTATTGTTGTATCAAGAGTCTGGAGATAGGCAGTAATTCCTGCGGGAATCATTTTTTGATCTATTCTTCTCTGTGCAAGGAAGTTCTTCATGTCTTTAGCGCGGTGAGTGCTGGCTGAATCCCAGACTAGCAAACCTTTTTTGCCACCTCGGAAAATAAGTGGCAGCATTACATTGCCCCACTTCCTTATAACTGCTTGTGTGCACCAGGCTTTTTTGGTTTCAAGAATGTAAATGCCTGATACATGTTCAATCTCATCTTTCTTGCCCATACTAATGATTAGAGGTGGGGTTTTCTTTCCATCTAGATGAACTGCCAAAATAGAGGTAACACATGCACTTTCATAACCAGTGGAGGGAATGTAGATTGACGAGGCACCCCTCATATCAATTGTTGTTTGAGATCCTTGGCCCATAAACACTGCATTTTCATCCATAGCAATCATGTTGGCATGTTGGTACTTAGTAAAGTCAATGCCATCAACAAAGGACTTGAATGCAAGTGCACGTTTAATAACTTCAGTATCTTCCAGCTTGAACAGTGTTGTTGATCTTCTTAGATACAGTTCATATCACTGAAGGAAGCCATCCATCCAATCTTGTGATGCTTTGAATTCTTCTGGGGATATTTCTAACTGTGGTGCCACTGCAAGGGCAAATGCTTGAATATCAGACCTGTGCACAATGAAAGCCTTTGCTCTCCTGTTAGCAATCCATTCACAGATAATGTCTTCCAGCTCAGGAAATAATGGTTGCCGACCTGATCCACACTTGCACTTCTTAGCATTTCCCTCGTCCACCTGTTGACTGAGGTTATCGTACTCTGCTTGCCATTTTCAGATCATTTGGAGATCCAACTTCTTCTCTTTGCAGAAAGCCATCAGATTCTTTCCCCAGGAGTCCTCCACCCTCCACGATTCCTATCTTGTACTCGACGGAATAGCTCTTTCTTTTGGAACTCATCTTGTCTGGGGGGGGGGGGTTACTTGAAGACGTATGAAACAGGAGTGGCAACAAAAATGGTGACAGTTAAGAAGACGCAACCATACCCGTTCATTATCAAGTGCACACGTTTTATGTGCATTGTCTGTACTTTGATCAATCAAAGTACACTTGCCACTGTTTATGGGCTAAGGATCTTAAACATCAAGTGTGAGTGAGGATAAGGTTTACAGTAAGAATTGTGGAGGACTCCCAGGCAAAGAATCTTATGACTTTCTGTAAAGAGAAGAAGTTGGGTGTCCGAATGGTCCGAAAATGGTGAGCAGAGTACGATAACCTCAGTCAACAGGTGTCAGTAATATTATTATTTTAGAATTCAACATGTTCGTCATGTGTTGTTGATGATCTTAACTGGAGCTTATTTTTGGGGTAGGGCTTATATCATGACCTCCCTGGAAACCCATGCTAGGCCTTAATCTCTGGTTAGATCTTATTTACGGAGAAATATGGTGTGTGTGTGTGTGTGTATATATATATATATATATATATATATATATATATACACACACACACACACACACACACACACACACTATATATATATATATATATATATATATATATACATAATTACTTTGGTCAACAAATCAAAAATGCTGATGTCAAGAATGTCGACCACAAAAGGTTGGCAATGGAAATGTTAATAAGCAACTATGCATGTGCGAGCAAATCCTCACAGCATGGAATCAAAAAATAATAACAACACCCTTTTTTGCAGGGGGCACCCCTACTAATTATACATGCTAACTCTGAGATCGCACAATCCCAGCAGAAAGGGAATATCCACCTACCTGGGGATAGTTGATCTAGCACATCTGTCGAAGATCTGCACATCAACCAACAGATGGTGACCACCTAGTGTTTTGACCAAATGCCTGAGTCCTATATATACATACATATATATATATATATATATATATATATATATATATACACACACACACACACACACACACACGGTTACAGTTAAAAATGTCAAAAGGACATTTGGTCGAAAATTATTTTTTCAATGATGAAAAACACAGAATGCTCAAAATGTTGAAAGCACATTTGACTGAATGCTCAGAATATTGAAAGCTCATTTTTATAGTGTTTATTGGTAGTATTATGAAACTGAATGTCTGAAAAGGTTACAGTGGGTGGTGTATGTCTGAATGTTCACAGATTTTAGGGTTATGCTATGTATTAGGAAAAGAGATAGTTTTACTGTTTTGCATATTTGGTGTTGTTAGTTCTATGTCCTTTTGTCTTGTGTAGTGGTACTGTTGGGGAGAGGGTTTTAGTAACGTAATGTGTAAGGTGTTAGGAGCAGTGTTAGGATTAGCACATGAGTAGGGTGGTGCTGGGACAGCATGAGAAGTTGGACTAGACTTCTCAATGGTCTCCTGGACTGCAAGCCTAGTAGCTGCTTATGAACTAAGGTTTTTCCTACTTCCTCTTCTTACATAAAGGTATTACACTTGTCATAGATGAATCCCCAAATACTTCTTAACTGCCCAGCAACCTATTAAAGATCTCAAGGCAAGGGTTCTGTTAATGTATAGACCAGGTTCTAAGGTATCCTGAGGGTTATATTACCTGTCTCTTGGGCACTACCATCTCAAAAAAATATTTAACTAGTACTCCTGCTTGGGTTTTATCACACTCAGTCTTGCTCTCAGTCCCCTTTTTAATAAAACTTGCTCAGTTCTCCTCCCCTTCAGCAATACAGCTAAGGAGATACAAAATCATGTGTTCTCAAAGGCAAACTGGAAAGATTTATTTAAGATTAAGATGCAGTAGGTCTTGTGTATCAGTTCTACAATACACAAGTGACTGCTACTGACAGCAAAATATAAACAAAGGAAAAAGTAAAGCAAACAGGAAAAGGACATTATCAAAACTTCAAGACAAATCTGACGAATAATAATCTTAACAAACTAAAGGAGACACAATTAAAAACTAAAAGCTCTAATTAAAAGATGAAAGTGGTTATATGACAAAGATATTATCATTAAGATTAAAAAGAATTACAGGTCCTTTAATAACTAAGTTAATATACTCAAAATTTTTGTTTTAAAACAGTTCACTTCATGCTTTAAGAAGGAAATGGTTAAGTAAATTAGAGAATGTCAACTCAACACAAATGTTATTGCAGTGTTCTATCACAAAGTACTTTGTAAAACAGGTGAACTTCAAACAAGAACAGGAAATATTAAAAAAAAAATTAGGAAAAACTGTTAAAATACACATTAAAGAAAATAAAGTTACTATTTTAATTTAAAGTTTAAATAAGTAAGTGAAACAAAGACTATTAAGATACTAATTTAAATAATACAAAAGTACTACGAGAATAATAGTAATGAAATAAAATATAAATTCATTAAAAAAGTAAATAAAATAAACAAAGATTCAGTATTAAAAAATTCTTACAGAATGCAGCACATTTTACAATAAATACTTTGCTTTCACTATAAAACTCTAAATGGCGAATAAATCAAAAAGAATTAAAATAAACCGGAGAGCAGAAAAAGTTTATATGCAACCAGAAGATGACCTTTTCAAACTTCATATTACTCTAAGATATCCCAGTTTGTAATTCCATTTCCCCCAAGGACTGTATACTATTTGGAAAGCTCTCTCCTTTTACAATAAATTCCAAGCCTTTTCTCCATGAATTCCACAACAGACACAGGCCTTTTGAAAAACACATCATAATAACTTCATCCCTGACTGGTTGTTTAAATGTGAATCACCAATAAATACGAACCACAAAAACCAGGAAATGAACACAGAAAGGATCCAAATAGGAGCGAAACCAACGCCAAAAGAACCAAACCTTGCTGAAATACAGGACACATTTATTACAGTAAAGCGCTTTTCGTCTGTGTAGTACACAGACTTCTTCAGACAAAGTTACATGAAGACTAGATAATATTTTGGAGGAATTCTAGTCAATGTTAAAAATGCATATGGCAGGACAGTGGTGATAAGGGTAACACTGACTCCACACTGCAAGAGGTTCTCTGACTCAATTCTCAGCAGGGGTGTCTCCTGTGTGGTGTCTGTATGACCTCCCTGCATTCATGTTTATTTTCTCAGGATACTTTGGCTTTTTACCATCTCTCAAATCATCCCATAACTGTGTAAAAGGATATAAATTTGGTTATTGGATAATTGATTATGGGATGGATGGAAAGAAATGCATAATAGAACCACAACTATTATTGTTCAGATAATCTGTCCAAAACAAAAAACATTTATGATACCTAAAACAGACAACAATAGTCTCTATCCACAAGTGTAGAACTAAAATGGAGACTACAAATTTCAAATAAATATGAACTATACTCATTGAACAGTTTTAGAAAGAATAATGTTCCCCTTAATAAAAAGGAAGTTGGTGATTTAGTGTTAATGGATGAAGAATATGCTTATCAAAGAAAGGGCTTGCTTTCTAGACTTCAAAGCTATTTTTGAACATGTTTGTGTTTGCGTAGATGAAAGGTACCCAATTCAGACTGTATAAGACATAGTAAAAATATATAAAACTGACAGTATAGACAGCATATGAAATAGTTTTATATATCTCATATGCTGACAGTATAGACAGTCTAGTAGAACAAAAAATTAACAGAAGAACAATAAAGTGGGTACATAACTAGATATATGCCAGAAAAATGTTAAAAGTAGTGGGTAAAAAACCCTTGATAACACAATTGGTATGCTAGACTCGTTTTGTTTAATATTCTTGTTGTGAAGAAAAAAGGATCATATACAGGTAAAGAAACACAGAGATGGCAGCAAAATATGATGTGTACTTGCAACACAAATTAATTTACATGCATTCCAGGAATACTTAACTAATAGGTGGTGCTAGAATTAAATAATGAATTTTATCATAGATACTTCTGTCTTATCTTCAGTGCGTTGTAACATACAGTTCTCGCTGGATCTCTGAAGTACAACACTCCTAGGGCTACCATGAGACCTGACAATCTTCTTTAAAAAGGTATTAAAACAAGAAAAAGGACTGATCTATAACTAACTTTTGCCCAAGAATTTTGAACAAACCGACACAACACAATTAAAAAATCAAATAAATTAATTTAAAATACACTAGACAATTGCATGGAAGGTAGGAAATATAAGCGTGGTAACTAAACATCGTAAGCTAAACTTAAGAAAAAAAATGGTTGCAACAGACACAAGCACTTGCCACATAGAGGCCGTGGTGCTATATATTCCAGAAGTATTTCTCATCAGCAGGTAAAACACAAATCCACTGTTCACTTTTTAAATCTGCTATGAATACACTTTGTTCATATTTCACAGTGTTTTCTATATCCTAAGTAGTGTCACTGATGCACTACTTTAACAACATGAAAACAATGTGCAAGTTACGTCCTGCAGTCATATGGCACCACTTATGAAAAGTGCCAAGCAGCACCAGTAAGATGCCTTTAAGAAAGACATTACCTGTAACTGCTCTTCGAATCTCAGTAGCAGCAGCTTCCCGCATCTCCAGTGATGCCTGCTCACTGTACCAGGCAGTGTGTGGTGTGCAGATCAGGTTAGGAGCATCTTTCAAAGGACCCTGGGTAAAGCTAAAATTGAGAGAGACAGACATATGAAACAAGAACATGTGTTATTTCATTTGTACAAAAATGTAATTTGTATAAGACTACTAGTAATTGCAAAAGAAAGATCTGACTGTTAAACAGGGCAACATATATTGTCCCATTTACTTACAAAAGTACCTTTTATTAGGACTTCTTACAATTTGATTTCAGAAATGCTGTTTTAAACAATCTTCAGAAGCAAATTAAATTCTCACAGCCAGATGACTATAATACACTATTTCGACAGTCTTCAAGTGTTTATAGAAGTTTATGTATATAGCTACAAAGCAGTAAAATAATTCAAAAACACTGAGGCTGTGCTGCAAGCAGCCCCCAGGAGTACTGATTGCAACATCAGAAGCTTGTGATACAGCCTAGGTTCAGTCATGCAGACCACATAGAAATTAAATGTTTCCTATTACACTACCAGCAAACATCTGGGCTGCAGGGCATGCAAGTCACTGGGATGGACGAATGGCTGAGTGTACCGCATATATCATGAGAAAGGGTCAGGATGGCACAATGGAAATTGAAGATGGGAAGAGCACCTTACCTGGCAAGATGACATCACTCTGATTCCTATTTTTTTCTGACCTGGTATGTCTGCAGCATTATAAATGCCAAATACTACTTGTTGTCTAGGGCTAATATTTTTGAGGAACCATCATCTTCCCAGATGGAAACATTAGCCACTCCACCATCCACATTAGATCTCTTTCTCCAGAATGCAATGACACCAGTAACTTACATGAACCACTTTTATATATATCCCTATAACATACTATTTATGACCTAAGTTTCTGACCATCATCTCTCATCTACCTGCCACCAAAGTAATAAAGGACTAGTGCTCACCTTCCTTCCTCTCAGAAAAGGAAAACAAATTCTCAGTTGCTCAATATATGCATGCATGTTTATTTCTTAACTAGGTCAGTTAACTTGTCTGGGGACCCTTTTTAGCCATGACCTGGGCCAGAAGCATAAATAACCAGTGAAACAGAGTATTCTTTTTTGGCTCCTTGTGTGTGTCTTTCAGCTAACCATCATCTATGCTTTATGGCTGCTCCTTTAGCTCCTTTTACTTCAATGCCTCTGGTGCTGTCCCTGGGACTGTACCAGTGGGAAGTCAGGAAGAGGAAAGGGGAGGAGAAGCAGCCTGCATCATCACATACATTGTTCTGAGTGCCAGAGATTACAGCTGAAACAGAACAACTGCCATTACATGGACAATTCTTAGTTACCACAAAATGTAGACAGTCTGTCTATATAACATATACAGTCTAATATATATATATATATATATATATATATATATATATATATATATATATATAAAGCACAGAATATGGGTGGAACTAAAATGAAGCCTGTAAATTTCAAATAAATATGAACTGCATTCATTGTGCAGCTTTACAAAGTATAATGTTCTGCTTAATAAAAATGAAGTTGCTTATCAAAGGAAGGTCTTGCTGCTTAACACAGATGCAAATTTTCAACAAATTTCTGTTTGCATACATCAAGGGTACCAAATTCAAACTGTGTAAGACTTCGCAAAGATATATAAAACCATGTTATACTCTCTCATATTACAAAGTGTAGTAGAACTTAGATCTAATAGAATACCAATAGATAATTTACAATTTAAAGAGAAAAGTCAAAGAATTTATGAAATGAACTTAGGAATGGTTTGCCAGGGTATTAACATTACTAGAGAACAGTGGACTGTTTACCTGTGCAACCTAACTTACAAATGTGAAAACAAATAGAGAAGCTCAAGAGGCAACCTGTTGAAATGTTGGCACTCGAAACACTGACGGCCGACAAGCCTAACAAAAAAGCCAGAAACTACAAGAGAAGAGTGAATCCTGAAGATCATTCTGCTCTCTTTAACTTCTTTTTTGTAGAGGGAGCAAGCCTGCCAAACTTAGATATACCAACTCTAAGACTACCATACCTTGGACTTAGTATATGTAAGTCCTTTTTTAGCCATTCAGTCCCTGTGTTTTGGGATGCCCTGCAGTTCCTGACATTTCAAATGGTTAACAACTCAGGATAGCAGTAGGTGGAAATAAAAATCTGATGGCCGATATTAGTAGAATTAATATTACAGGCAGTATCTGAGTGTGATAGCATAGATGGATAGTATGCAGATGTGTGTGAGGAATCATTTTTAGATTCAGTTCCCAAAACATTCATAATTGGTTGAATCTAATGAGGTGATTTAACAGGGAGGATTTAAAAGCAGGATAGAAGCGATTGATACAATATTTGAAGGGATAAGATCCCACTCAACTAGCATGGGTTTGGGAAGGTTCTTGTGAAACCTGGGGATAAAAGGAACATGGTTGATAAAGAGTTTGACCACCAGATGACTGGGATCTAACAGAATGCAATAAAGTTATAGAATCTGAAGTATGACAGCAAGAATAGGGTAGAACTTATAATTATTATTGTGATTTTTAGAAACACATTTGCAAAGGAACATATTTACATAAATATATATACCTCAGTATTCCTTCAGAAGTGACAGTTAAGTAAAAACAAATGTTACATCTTCCTCTGACTTTACACTTAAGAATAAGAAAGTACAGATGCGTAAAATCTTACCACAACAGCAGATGACCTTCTTTTCACTATTGTATTCATCACCTGTGGGATCTCCTGTCAAGGATTGCCCAACATTCAGCCAGTATACCAAAGCCTTTATTAACTAGGAGGTTTGTACATCTGACATATGCTCCCTGCACAAGTGTAGCGCATACAGGCGATGATGCAGATACGTTCCCAACCCAGAACTGAAATACTCTAGAAGGACCAGGACCCATCCTGGAAAGGAGAACATGTATACCCAGAAAAAGGAAGGAAGACAAGGAGAAGACCATTTTGGCCATAAAGAAAATACCACCCATGGAACAAGAAGATGAAAAGGAAAAAAGGGATAGAAGGGAGGGAGGGACTGCAACAGTGAAAAAGGAGGACATCTATTGTTATGGTAAGATTTTACACAACTGTACTATGTCCTTCCATATCACTGTTCCAGTATTCATCACCTCTGGGACAGTCCAAAAGGTACAGAGAAAGCAGGGAGGAAGAAGGCAAGGAGGAGCAGTCCACAAACCCATGAAGGACAGAACTGGCAAATCCTGCCATGGCTCTGGAAGTGACATCCAATGTGTAATGTTTAGTGAATGTTTGAACAGAAAACCAAGTAGAAGTTTCAAGGATGGAGCTGGTGTACAAACCCTTGAAGAAAGCCACTAAAGAAACCACTGCCATAGTAGAAAGAGCCCAAACAGAGCAGACAACGGTTTGCCATGAAAAGTATAACAAAAAGAAATGGTCTTGTCTTGGAAATCCAACAGGAGATAGCATGCTTAGAAACTGCCAAACCCAATGTCCTGCTATGAAAAGAAACAAAATGTTGATCATATTTATGAAAGACCTTAGTTATGTCTAAATAATATCTGAGCTGTAAGTCCAAGGTATGAAGAACCTTTTCACTAGCAGACTGTGGAGAACAGAATAAGGTATAAAAGAAAGATTCATACAGAGAAACACTCTGTCTCTTTGAAAAAAAAAACAAAAAAGAAGGGACTGCCATCAAGGCCTGGAGTTCATATACTCTCCTGGCAGAGGTTAAAGCAACCAATAATACAGTCTTTCAGGTGCAATATTGCAAAGAAGCAGCAGGCTTAAAGGAGACTGAGTCAGTTTTTCAAGGACAAAATTAATATCACAAGAAGGATGAATAGGCTTTCATGGGGGTTTGGTATGAAGGACACCTTTTACAAATAGAAAGGCACTAAAGCAACATAGCAAGTAAAATCACTGAACCTTTACTGTCCAAATGTAAAATATAAACATGACATCACTGACTAAGCGCTTTCACCCTCCTGGGAATCTTCAGAGTCAGTAAGCTTCATTAAAAACAAGCTTTAAATACTCCTGTCAATTGGTACATAGTTAAACAGAACTAATAAAACAAGCAGATAATTAATTAGTTAACCCCTTGGGTGATTGTTAATCAAGTCTTTGTCTTTTGAAAAATCAATATTTTATTTTTAATGTTACAAATTTTGGGCTGATAATTAAATAAAAACAGAAACATATAACTTATCATAAGTGTATGTGAAATTTTGTCTATCAAATACAAGCTGCCTTATGTCTTAAAATGCAGGCTACAGACAGAGTGTCATTAATACCTGGAGCATTACTGGCATCCAATCTCAGCTGCCATAAGCATTCCCTAACCTCCAAAATAGTTTTATAGTCTACCCCAAACTCCTTTGTATAAAGCCTATATATGACAAAGAATAAAAACTTTTTGAAATTTGGATAATTATTCGTATGAGTATACAATGAATTAGTAGTTTTTTTTTATTTTTTATATCTCTATAGTGTTCTAAGATTCTTTGTCTTAGCTTTCTAGTGGTCATGCCTATATAGAACGCTGGGCAAGATAAACAAGTGGCAGCGTAAATAACCATACTTGTATTACAATTGCAGTGACCGGGACTCTTCAGGGTTCTCTTAAAATTACCTATACAGACGTAAGGGCCATCACTAATAAATTTACACGCTTTACAGTTGCCACATTTAGCCATTTTGGCAGGTCTCTGTCCAAAGGATGTAGGTGTTTTCTCTAACAATTCCTTCATGTTCAAACCCCTACTATTTATAAAAGTTATAGTTCTACCTAATATGTCATGCAAATCTACGGGGATAATATTTTCCCAAGCGTTATGGATAGCACTGTTAACTTCAAATGCTAAGAAATTGTGTTGTAATACCATTCCTGTTGGCACATTTTTTCTATCAAATTTGTATTTGTGGTTAATAACTTTATCACCCAACCAATTTGAGTCATGCAAGATGGGGACAAAATCGGTAGACCTTCTTCTAATTGCTTCATTTTGAAGCGTCGTGAGCATATCAAGCGGGTAACACCTTTGGACAAATAAATCTCTCAATATTCCTAGTTCAGTTATAAAAATATCGTCCTCACTGACAATGCAGGACAACCTGATCATCTGGCCCTTGACTACATTCCTCTTCACATAGGAAGGATGGCAGCTCTTGTAGTGTAAAAATGAATTACTATAGGTTTTCTTTCTATACAAACTGGATTCTATTTTACTATTTTTGATATATAATTGTAAATCCAAGTAGTCAATACTCTTGTTGTCAACCTTGTGTGTAAATTTTAAGAATGTAGTAGTGTTATTCAAATATGTTACAAATTCTTCCAATTCATCATGTGTACCCTTCCAAAAAAACAAAATGTTGTCCAAGAATCTTAGATATGTAGACATCTTGGTCTTAAATTCAGATGTCAACACAAAACGGTCTTCCCATTCTGCTAGAACAAGGTTGGCATATATGGGTGCACATTTAGCGCCCATAGCAACCCCAGTGGACTGTCTATAGTATTCATCTTCGAAACCAACATAGTTATTCTCCAAAACCATTTGTATCAAATCCACTAATAAGCCCTTCTTGTCCTGATGTCAATTGGTGTGTTTATCCAAACTCCTACCAAACCAATCTAGGCCAATATCATGAGGGATTACTCAAAATAAATTAACATCAACTGTTACTAATAAACATTCCTCCAGATGTTCATCAGACAAAATATTAAAGCAGTCCAAGCAGTGCCAAGAATCTTTTAATATATAAGGCAAACTGTCCAAGATCTCCTTAGTCATAATGTCTATGTACAAAGCTAATGGTTCAGTTTTGGAGCATTTAGCTGAAACTATTGGTCTAAAAGGTGGATTGGTTATGTTTTTATGGATTTTGGGTATGCCAAAAAGAATAGGCATGACCGGGTGTTCCACCTGTAAGTATTTGTGCTCCTCTGCATCTATAATTCCTTCACATACCATCTCATAGAGCTGCCAGTCTATTTTGGTGTATGCCTTCTGAACTTCAAATTTTGAAACTAACTCATATGTGTTGGAGTCACAAACAATACTCTGCATCTGCATTGAGTAATCAGTGTTGGTCATAATGACTACTCCTCCCCCTTTATCTGGTTTCATAACCCTGTATTCATTATTACCAGAAAGCTCCTTTAAGCAAAATACTTCTACAGATGTTAAGTTACTGTCATACACTACCTGTCTGTTGCCAATAAGACGCCTAATTTGTGTTATACATAAACGTTCCAAGGCCAAAACTGCAGGGTGGTATGGGGGTATAAATGTACTACTTCTTTTAATGGTAAACTTTTGCAACTCACTATCCACCCTTTGTTTGGTACTAAAAAATATTTTGAGATTCAATTTTCTTGTGTATAACTTTAAATTAATAAGTACTTTACTGATGTCATATTTAAAGTCAGGGACAAAAGAAAAACCTTTTTTCAATAAACTAAGGTAGCTATCCGTGATCTCTAAACTGGAAAAATTGTAAACGTGAAAATATTCATCCCGAAAGATGGTAGGGCCTTCCTCGGTATTATTCTCCAAAGATGAATTCGACATAATATCAGGAAAATATTGGCTTGTATCGAACAATGACTCAAAGTAAAAAGCTGGACTCTCAGTAGGTGGAAAAATAGATGAAGTATATGGATAAATACCATTCATCTGTGGTGCCAATTTTTGTTGTTGTTGAAATTCAAGTTCGAGTTGTTCCTCCTCTGTCCCACACCCCTTCAATTGTTTCCTGTATACTCCCCTTGTCTCTGGGGTACCCTCTGATCCCCCTGGTCTCGTGGATTGCCTCGGTTCCTCAGCCTGTCTGACCGTCTTAGTTGAGGTTGATTCTCTAAAAAAACCTCTTTATCCTCTTCTACCGCCAAGTGTATCTCTTCAACTGCCCCCTCTTCTTCGGTTAAAACTGTGTTTCTCCTTATATCCCTTTCATGATTAACATCCCTGTTAACATTAGGTAAAGGATAAGCTCATTTTTCTTTATATTCAGCAGTATCCCTTAATATCTTTTTCTGTTTCCTTTCCATACTAACGTTGACAAATTTTCCAAGTTCAATTGTGATTCTATCAAGTCTACTTTTATTGCTTTCAAAAAGTAGATCATTCATGATACTCTGCTTAAGGGCAAGTAATTCATTTTTTAAGACACTAAGCCTGTTGTTGTTCTCTCTAATAATGATTATCATTAAATCCAACCCGGTTCTATCAAAAAGTTCCAACATGTTGTTATATGCCTCGGTGTTTGCCTCTATCCCCATAGGTATTCTGTACACTCTCAGTCCTTTTGGTACTTGGTTAAGTTCTATAGAACGTTCTAGGAAAACATTATCCATCTGAAGTGATTTGTATTTCCTGACTAACTTCTCAAATTTAGATACCTGAGTGGTAAATGTCCCAGGACTTTCAGACCTAAAAGTATCACCTAGAACTGGAGGTACCAAAAAGTTTTCCATGTCAAACATAGATCCAGCTGGAATACTATTGATGCCAGCCCCTGCTCTAATGTTACTGTTGTCCAACCTAGGATTGTTACTCCTTTCCACTCTTGGTATGTCCATGTTAACTTGCCTTCCCACAGAAGTCCCTGGTGGTGTGTGCATAGTAAAAAGCTCCACTTGTGTATCTGTTAAACTATAATTTTTAGCATTATTCTCATTACTTTTGTTAGCCTGCAACAGTGTAATGATTTGTCTTGAGAGATCAAAGTATTGAACCATCAGTTGTTCCATTATGTCAAAAAATATATATATATATGATTTGTCAGGAAAAAAAACGTAAAAAATATATATGTAAACGTACAATCTTAAAATACAACCTATAATAACTTGAATAGCTGTTAGTTGTATTTGATGCCTAAAAATACAACAAAAAATGCAATAACTAAAAATAGACCTTTTCCAACCTAGTAATTGATTAATTTTTCTAATAAATAGTAAATCAACTGATAAAAATCAAAATAGTAATTCAATGGTATACCAAAATAATATACCAAAAAAAAAATAATAAATACAATACCAGTATCTCAATTATGAAGTTTCAAAAACTTGTGTATGTTAAAAAGTCTACAATTACTTGCCTTAAATAACAAATATGCTATCTAGTAATACAAATATAAAAAATAATAAAACAAAAACCTCTTATTAAAAAACACCACCCCTTCTAACACAAAAAAAGTGTTTTAGTTAATAAGAGAATACAAGTGTTGGTCAAATCTAGCCATTCCCAAATTTCAAATGAATCACACTGACTTTAAGCCCTCAGAAATAAACGTAAAAAAAAATCAATAAAGCTCGATGCTATTCAAACAATTTTGAAGTTCAATGAAGCAATTCACAGTATTAAACTTGCAATAAGCAGTGTTAAAAATCAGTCAAGAAAGGAAGTCCTCTTTGAAGCAAAAAATACAATTCTTCAAACCTTGTTAACGATAATGATAGTTGATATCAGTCCCTTGTTGTATAAATAGAGTTGTTGCTTCCAAAACACCCCCTACAGCTTCCTCGTAGTACAAAAGGAAGCTCATATTGCCAATAAAGCCATACTGTACTCCAAAAAACAATCCAGTAGATAAAGGAAAGATCTTCCTTAAATCACATAACCACCACAAGCGGTCCAGTCCTAGATCCAAAGTTTTATCATGTGTGGCCGTCGCTTCCCATGCATTAAAACAAAAAAAGTTAGAGCTTAGCAAATCTGCACGTAACTAAGGCGATAGCGCATTCCCAAAACAGTGGTACGTGCTCAACGTAAACGTTCCAAGCCAAAAAACAACTGTTCAAGGCGAAAGCTGTATAATCAAAATAGAAGCAGCATGCCAAAAACCACAACACATATGAAGTATCTAGGCTCCACCACACAAAAAAACAGTCTAGAGCCAAACAGGGACCGATACTGGCATAAAAGGCAGATCTTAATAGAACAAAACAGAAAGCTGTTGATCCTGCTGGTAGTTCCGGTGTTCAATGGGGTTCGAAACAATCCAAAACATCCAAAAAAGCTGTTGATACAACTTGGTAGCTGTTCAGCTCAAACCAAGAATTAACACAAACTAATCAGCCTGATAGTGTTACCGATGTGTATCCAAGCTCCACGGCCCATAAAAAGTCGTTGGTTAACCTTGGTAGCTGTTCGATCACACCAAGGACAAGACCGATTACAGCACCAAACATTTGTCATCCCGACCATAATATGAAAGATATATCTCGTAGTAAAAGTCTTTAAATGTGAATTGCCAACACTATTTAGATCAAAGAAAACCAAAATTATACAAAGGTATCAAGTGATAAACCCTGTATTTTGCCAAATGCCAAAACAAGTAACAAACAGCTCCAAGAAAGGCACTAAAGCAACATAGCAGGTAAAATCACTGTACCTTTATTGTCCAAATGTAAAATATAAACATGACATCACTGACTAAGTGCTTTCACCCTCCTGGGCATCTTCAGAGTCAGTAAGCTTCATTAAAAATAAGCTTTGAATACTCCTGTCAATTGGTACATAGTTAAACAGAACTAATAAAACAAGCAGATAATTAATTAGTTAACCCCTTGGGTGACTGTTAACCAAGTCTTTGTCTTTTGAAAAATCAATATTTTATTTTTAATGTTTCAAATTTTGTGCTGATAATTAAATAAAAACAGAAATATATAGCTATTATCATAAGTGTATGTGAAATCTTTTGTGTATCAAATACAAGCTGCCTTATGTCTTAAAACGCAGGCTAGAGACAGAGTGTCATTAATACCTGGAGCATTACTGGCATCCAATCTCAGCTGCCATAAGCATTCCCTAACCTCCAAAATAGTTTTATAGTCTACCCCAAACTCCTTTGTATAAAGCCTAACTATGACAAAGAATAAAAACTTTTTGAAATTTGGACAATTATTCATATGAGTATACAATGAATTAGTAGCTTTTTTATTTTTTATATCTCTATAGTGTTCTAAGATTCTTTGTCTTAGCTTTCTAGTGGTCATGCCTATATAGAACGCTGGGGCAAGATAAACAAGTGGCAGCGTAAATAACCATACTTGTATTACAATTGCAGTGACTGGGACTCTTCAGGGTTCTCTTAAAATTACCTATACAGACGTAAGGGCCATCATTAATAAATTTACATGCTTTACAGTTGCCACATTTAGCTATTTTGGCAGGTCTCTGTCCAAAGGATCTAGGTGTCTTCTCTAACAATTCCTTCATGTTCAAACCCCTATTATTTATAAAAGTTGGAGTTCTTCCTAATATAGTAAGATATTAAGGGATACTGCTGAACATAAAGAAAAAAGAGCTTATCCTTTACCTAATGTTAACAGGGATGTTAATCATGAAAGGGATATAAGGAGAAGGATATAAGGAGAAACACAATTTTAACCGAAGAAGAGGGGGTAGTTGAAGAGATACACTTGGCGGTAGAAGAGGATGAAGAGGTTTTTTTTAGAGAATCAACCTCAACTAAGACGGTCAGGCAGGCTGAGGAACCGAGGCAATCCACGAGACCAGGTGGATCAGAGGGTACCCCAGAGACAAGGGGAGTATACAGGGAACAATTGGAGGGGTGTGGGACAGAGGAGGAACAACTTGAACTTGAATTTCAACAGCAACAAAAATTGGCAACACAGATGAATGGTATTTATCCATATACTTCATCTATTTTTCCACCTACTGAGAGTCCAGCTTTTTACTTTGAGTCATTGTTCGATACAAGCCAATATTCTCCTGACATTACCTCGAATTCATCTTCGGAGAATAATACCAAGGAAGGCCCTACCATCTTTGGGGATGAATCTTTTCACGTTTACAATTTTTCCAGTTTAGAGATCACGGATAGCCACCTTAGTTTATTGAAAAAAGTTTTTTTCTTTTGTCCCTGACTTTAAATATGACATCAGTAAAGTACTTATTAATTTAAAGTTATACACAAGAAAATTGAATCTCAAAATATTTTTTAGTACCAAACAAAGGGTGGATAGTGAGTTGCAAAAGTTTACCATTAAAAAAACTAGTACATTTATACCCCCATACCACCCTGCAGTTTTGGCCTTTGAACGTTTATGTATAACACAAATTAGGCATCTTATTGGCAACAGACAGGTAGTGTACGACAGTAACCTAACATCTGCAGAAGTATTTTGCTTAAAGGAGCTTTCTGGTAATAACAAATACAGGGTTATGAAACCAGATAAAGGGGGAGGAGTAGTCATTATGACCAACACTGATTACTCAGTGCAGATGCAGAGTATTGTTTGTGACTCCAACACATATGAGTTAGTTTCAAAATTTGAAGTTCAGAAGGCATACACCAAAATAGACTGGCAGCTCTATGAGATGGTATGTGAAGGAATTATAGATGCAGAGGAGCACAAATACTTACAGGTGGAACACCCGGTCATGCCCATTCTTTTTGGCATACCCAAAATCCATAAAAACATAACCAATCCACCTTTTAGACCAATAGTTGCAGCTAAATGCTCCAAAACTGAACCATTAGCTTCGTACATAGACATTATGACTAAGGAGATCTTGGACAGGTTGCTTTATAAATTAAAAGATTCTTGGCACTGCTTGGACTGCCTTAATATTTTGTCTGATGAACATCTGGTGGAATGTTGAATGTAACAGTTGATGTTATTAATTTATTTTCAGTAATCCCTCATGATATTGGCCTAGATTGGTTTGGTAGGAGTTTGGATAAACACACCAATTTACATCAAGACAAGAAGGGCTTATTAGTGGATTTGATGCAAATGGTTTTGGAGAATAACTATGTTGGTTTTGAAGATGAATACTATAGACAGTCCACTGGGGTTGCTATGGGTGCTAAATGTGCACCCATATATGCCAACCTTGTTCTAGCAGAATGGGAAGACCATTTTGTGTTGACATCTGAATTTAAGACCAAGATGTCTACATATCTAACATTCTTGGATGACATTTTGTTTTTTTGGAAGGGTACACGTGATGAATTGGAAGAATTTGTAACATATTTGAATAACACTACTACATTCTTAAAATTTACACACAAGGTTGACAACAAGAGTATTGACTACCTGGATTTACAATTATATATCAAAAATAGTAAAATAGAATCCAGTTTGTATAGAAAGAAAACCTATAATAATTCATTTTTACACTACAAGAGCTGCCAAATTTCCTATGTTAAGAGGAATGTAGTCAAGGGCCAGATGATCAGGTTGTCCCGCATTGTCAGTGAGGACGATATTTTTATAACTGAACTAGCAACATTGAGTGATTTATTTGTCCAAAGGTGTTACCCGCTTGATATGCTCACAACGCTTCAAAATGAAGTAATTAGAAGAAGGTCTACCGATTTTGTTCCCATCTTGCATGACTCAAATAGTTTGGGTGATAAAGTTATTAACCACAAATACAAATTTGATAGAAAAAATGTGCCAACAGGAATGGTATTACAACACAATTTCTTAGCATTTGAAGTTAAGAGTGCTATCCATAACGCTTGGGAAAATATTATCCCCATAGATTTGCATGACATATTAGGTAGAACTCCAACTTTTATAAATAGTAGGGGTTTGAACATGAAGGAATTGTTAGAGAAGACACCTAGCTCCTTTGGACAGAGACCTGCCAAAATGGCTAAATGTGGCAACTGTAAAGTGTGTAAATGTATTAATGATGGCCCTTACGTCTGTATAGGTAATTTTAAGAGAACCCTAAAGAGTCCCGGTCACTGCAATTGTAATACAAGTATGGTTATTTATGCTGCCACTTGTTTATCTTACCCAGCGTTCTATATAGGCATGACCACTAGAAAGTAAAGACAAAGAATCTTAGAACACTATAGAGATATAAAAAATAAAAAAACTACTAATTCATTGTATACTCATACGAATAATTGTCCAAATTTCAAAAAGTTTTTATTCTTTGTCATAGATAGGCTTTATACAAAGGAGTTTGGGGGAGACTATAAAACTATTTTGGAGGTTAGGGAATGCTTATGGCAGCTGAGATTGGATGCCAGTAATGCTCCAGGTATTAATAACACTTTCTCTAGCCTGCATTTTAAGACATAAGGCAGCTTGTATTTGATACACAAAAAATTTCACATACACTTATGATAATAGTTATATATTCTGTTTTTATTTAATTATCAGCACAAAATTTGAAATATTAAAAATAAAATATTGATTTTTCAAAAGACAAAGACTTGGTTAACAATCACCCAAGGGGATAACTAATTAATTATCTGCTTGTTTTATTAGTTCTGTTTAACTATGTACCAAGTGACAGGAGTATTTAAAGCTTGTTTTTAATGAAGCTTACTGACTCTGAAGATGCCCAGTAGGGTGAAAGCGCTTAGTCAGTGATATCATGTTTACATTTTACATTTAGACAATAAAGGTTCAGTGATTTTACCTGCTATGTTGCTTTAGTGCCTTTCTGTTTACCAGATTATTATGTTTCTTGAACCTTTTACAAATAGCTTGACCTCAAATCTGAAGGCCAAATGAGGATTCAGTAGCAGACAGGCAGAAAGTGTTGACAAGGGGACCCCATTCAAAAGGGACCCTAGTGATGTTTAAGACACCAGACAGAAAATCTCTTCCACTTGGACACATATGATTTTTTGGTATTGGATTTCCTGCCATCCTGCAGGACCCTAAGCACATCCTCAGATAGATGGTGTTGGAAAGGAATCAAAACACTATCACCCAAAGCTGAAGAGTGGACAAGTGAGGATGAAAGAGAGATCATTTGTCCTGTGTGAAAAGGTTCACATGGTGAGGTAACTTGTGATGACTTCCCCTGCTCAGATGGAATAAGAGGGGGAACAAGTGCTTTCTGGGCCAAAAGTGAATCACCACAAGATTTTTGGAGAGTCCTTCTTGATCTTTTGAAGGACCTTGGGAAGAAGAGGAACAGGAAGAAAGACATAAAGGAACATTCCCTTCCAAGAAAAAGGCATGGCATCCAATTTCCAAGCCAAAGGACCTGGGACTATTGAATAGAACTGAGGGAATTGCCTGTTTATAGGGCAGGCAAAGAGATCCACTTGAAGAATACTCCACCAATGAACTATGTCTAGAAGTACATCTCTGAGAGGCATCCATTTGTGAGACTGTGTCCTGGACCTGCTGAGAGAATCTGCCAAAAGATTGCACTCTGAAGGTATGCAGACTACCTGTAGGGTCACCTGAAGATTGATGGCTAGTTCCCATGCTTGAAGGTCTAGTCTTCAAAGAAGGTAATACCTTGTTCCCTCTTGCTTGTTGATGCACCACATGACTGTAGTGTTGTCTGTATAAACCTTTAAGGGACCTGGCACCCAGAGTGATTAGAAAGCTGGAAGAGCCAAAATGAGAGCCCTCATTTCCTTGATGTTGATGTGATCTGCCCTCTGCTGAGAGGATCAAAGGCTCTGAACTTTCAGGGTGCCTGAAGTGGCTCCTTAACCAAGCTCTGAAGCATCCATGAATGTTCCTGGGATGGCTGAGGAGCTTGGAAAGGACCACCTGGATATCTTTTGAATTCCCCAGTGAAATTCCAGTTTGAGATAGTGGAGCAGATGAATTAGATATTCTAGCAGGTGGCAGTGTTGAAGTCACACAGATTTTAGATACCTCTAAAACTTCCTCATATGAAGTGTGACCCAGAGAAGCATGGGAATGGTAGAGGCCATGAATCCCAGAGCACTGAGAAACTCCCTGGCCGGAAGACAGGACAGAGGAAGCAGGGAAATAAAATAGGTTGTGAGGGACAAAACCTGGGAGGCAGGAAGAGAGGTTAGGATTAGAGCAACTTGGATCCTGTATCCTAGAAAAATGTGATCCTGAGAAAGAGTCAACATTGAATTCTGAAGGTTGACAGTAAACCCCAAGTTGTATCACAGAAGCTGGGTAAAGTGGACATCCCTCAAAAACTGGACTTGGGAGGGGCCGAAAGCAAGACGTAGTCCATATATGGAAATGTCTGTATGCCCTGAAGCTTGCAAAAAGTGACTACTGGAGCTAGGCATTTTGTGAACACCCCTGGGGCTGTTGAAAGCCCAAAGGGCAAAGCAGAGAACTGAAAATGAGAGGAAGAATCAAATAATGTACTGTAATCCTGGTTTCTGTTATGTTGTTAACTTCTTAGTCAAGTATTATGCACTTAATGTGAAAAGTAACTTTGTCAGTTAATTCATATTTGGGATTACCTACACCTTCAGAGTGTAATGTACTGACGAATCAGACATCCCACTAATTCAATTAAGTAAAAATCATAAAATGATCATGTCAAAGCACATCAGATATTCTCCAAATTAAAGCCTTGAAAAACCTAACTATAAGTGAAACAGTTTTTTCAGTTTGAGTTCTTTCATAAAACTAACATGACTTTTATTTAGGAGTTTTTGTATTACATCTCTTTTACTGAGTAGTTTGCAGATGTCAGTTTTGGTCTCCTTGCTAACCCCCTTCAGATTTGTTTTAGTAAGTTCCCTATCACCTGCTGGTGTCGCAACTAAAGATCCAGGTTTGGTATCTCCTTGTTTTGGTATTTCTACAAACTTAGAAGAGGTATATATACATTCGAAGGAGGTGTGCGATGGCAAAGTCCATCAAATAATATATGGTCTTGCAGTAGGGAAATGTGAATTTTAGTTGGGTACATCTTTTTGCTTGTTTGTTCAGACAGTTTCTTCTGGTGCAGAGTGGTGGAATTTATAAGTTTTAAAGTTCACAGGTCTGACTGGCAAACTTATGCTCTACTGGTCTTCATGAAGCTTGACTGCCATAAATCTAAGATGATCTTTCCTACTTGCCATAAAGAACAATTTTCCTGATCTAATTTTAGCTTCCCCAGCAGTTAACACGAGTTACTGACCTTCAAATAAAACTAAATCAGACATGACCTTTTATACAAGTAAAGGTCACTTATAAGTAACTGATAAGAAACAATATAATGATAGCTCCTCAACTTTTTCTGAAAAGTTCATGACTTCCAGCACTATGATTTTTTTGTAAGGAATTATAACTTTTCAGGTTCGTTCAGGTGGCTTCTTCAAAGGCTACAAAAATGCAGTACTGTATTCAGTACAGTCACATATGTGTAAACTCAACATTTCAGCTCTCAAATGTGGAACACTGTCTCACATAATGTCACACAAATGGGCAAAATGTGGAACACTTACTGACAAGTTACTGACAACTTCAAAGAAGAAGCCCAGAGCATGGTTAAAATGTACTACTTTTACCAATTAAAAATATGATTTGGTGTTATTTACCATGGATGTTAATTAAAGAAATTCTTAACAATGAATGTTTGACAGACCCTTTCTATGTGGAACACTGTACAACGTTCAAAATGAGGAATGTTCTTCATAATGAGGTATAGTTGAGAGGTATGCATCAGTGAGGTGTAAAGTGTTACAATGATCTCCTTAGTGACTAGACACGGTGTTTAGAATTAGACAGGCTACACAATACGCTTTTTTTGCCTTTGGTAGATACAGATTACTCAAAGTTTCAAGTGTCTTCCAGTGGTTACTACTGTCTCTAAATTGTTAGAGATGGTGTCATTTTTTATGATTTAACTAACTACATTTCTTTCATTTTGCCATCTCTCATGGTGCTACATTTACTGACATTAAATGTGAGGTCATACACTTCAGGTGTGTATTTCTGTTGACCATCTAGGAGAACTTCAGCATGTTTTCTGGTAGTAATTACATTATCCAGTTTTCTATCATCAGCATATGCGGTTATATAACAGCCCATTTCCCATGTGTACATTTGATATTAGTTCTGCTGGACACCACTGCTAATTTATGTGTTGATGGACAGTAATCTCCCCCTTCACTTTTTGTGCCCTATTCCTTAACCACCGATTTACTGACTGAATTACATATGAATTGACATTTAGTTTTATTAATTTGTCAAGCATTCCCTTATATGGGATAAAACATCTTATCAAGGTTAAAATAAGCAACAGACACCCTAAGTACTTCAACAACTGCTTCTGTACCTCTTTAAGAAAGCCATAAAAATCAAAAGGCAAGATCACCCTTTATCAAATGGACATTTTTTCATATGTAACAGAACCAGGTCCATCAGCCATTTTGGATGAGGAGAAGAGGGGGAAGGCATGCCCTAAGGCAGGTAAAGGCTAGGACTTTGGTAGTGAGGTTCGGATCTTTGAATGTTGGCAGTATGACTGGTATAGGGAGAGAGCTAGCTGATATGATGGACAGAAGGAAGGTTGGTATTGTGTCTGCAAGAGACCAGATGGAAGGGGAGCAAGGGTAGGTGTATCGGAGGTGGGTTCAAATTGCTTTATCATGATATGGATGGGAGGAGAAATAGCATAAGGGTTATCCTGAAGGAACAGTATGCTAAGAGTGTTTTGGAGGTGAAAAGAGTGTCGGATAGAGTGATGTTTATGAAGCTGGAAATTGATGGTGTAAGGATGAATGGTGTTAGTGCATATGCTTCACAAGTTGGGTGTGCGATGGATGAAAAAGAAAAATTTTGGAGTGAGTTGGATGAAGTGGTGATGACTGTGCCCAAGGGTGAGAGAGTGGGGATTGGAGCAGATTTCAATGGGCATGCTGGTGAAGGGAACAGAGGGGACGAGGAAGTGATGGGTAGGCATGGTATTAAGCAAAGGAATGCAGAAGGTCAGATGGTAGTGGATTTTGCGAAAAGGATGGAAATGGCTGTGGTGAATACATATTTTAACAATAGGGAGGAGCATAGGGTGACATACAAGAGTGGAGGGAGATGAACATAGGTGGATTATATCTTATGTAGAAGGGCCAGTCTGAAGGAGATTGGAGACTGTAAAGTGGTGGCAGGTGAAAGTGTATTTAGGCAGCATAGCATAGTAGTTTGTAGGATGACATTGGTGATCAAGAAGAGGAGGAGGAGTGTGAGGGCAGCACCAAGGATCAAATGGTGGAAATTGAAAAAGGGTAATTGTGAGGTGGAGTTCAGGGAAGAGTTAAGACAGACACTGGGTGGCAGTGAAGAGTTACAGAATAGCTGGGTAACTACAGCAGAGCTAGTAAGGGAGATGGCTAGAAAGGTGCTTGGTGTGACATCTGGAAAGAGGAAGGAGGACAAGGAGACCTGGTGGTGGAATGAGGAAGTACAGGAGAGTATGAAGAATTGTATGAAAGGTTGGACACTAAGGAGGGAGAAAAGGACCTGTACCGATTGGCTAGACAGAGGGACCGAGCTAGTAAAGATGTGCAGCAGGTAAGGGTGCTAAAAGATAATGAGAGAAATGTACTCTCAAGTGAGGAGAGTGTGTTGAGCAGATGGAAAGAGTACTTTGAGGGGCTGATAAATGAAGAGAATGAGAGGGAGAGAAGGTTGGATGATGTGCAGATAGTGAATCATGAAGTGCAGTGGATTAGCAAGGAGGAAGTAAGGATAGCTATGAAGAGAATGAAGAATGGAAAGGCTGTTGGTCCAGATGACATACCTGTGGAAGCATGGATGTGTTTAGGTGAAATGGCAGTGGAGTTTATAACCAGATTGTTTAATGAAATCTTGGAAAGTGAGAGGATGCCTGAGGAATGGAGAAAAAGTGTTTTCGTACCAATTTTTAAGAATAAGGGTGATGTGCAGAGCTGTAGGAACTACAGAGGGATTAACTTGATCAGTCACAGCATGAAGTTATGGGAAAGAGTAGTGGAAGCTAGGTTAAGAAGGGAGGTGATGTTTAGTGATCAGCAGTATGGTTTTATGCCAGGAAAGAGAACTACAGATGCAATGTTTGCTCTGAGAGTGTTGATAGAGAAGAACAGAAAAGGTCAGAAGGAGTTGCATTGTGTCTTTGTGGACTTAGAGAAAGCATATGACAGGGTGCCTAGAGAGGAGTTGTGGTACTGTATGAGGAAGTCGGGAGTGTCAGAGAAGTATGTAAGAGTGGTACAGAATATGTATGAGGGTAGTATGATAGCGGTGAGGTCTGTGGTGGGAGTGACAGATGTGTTTAAGGTGGAGGTGGGATTACATCAAGGATCAGCTCTGAGCCCTTTCTTATTTGCAATGGTGATGGACAGGTTGACAGACGAGATCAGACAGGAGTCCCAGTGGACTATGATGTTTGCAGATGACATTGTGATCTGTAGTGAGAGTAAGGAACAGGTGGAGGAGAGCTTGGAGAGGTGGAGATATGCTCTAGAGAGAAGAGGAATGAAGGTCAGCAGGACTAAGACAGAATATATGTGTGTGAATGAGAGGGAGGATAGAGGAATGGTGAGGATGCAGGGAGTAGAGGTGGTGAAGGTGGATGAGTTTAAACATTTGGGATCAACAGTTCAGAGTAATGGTGAGTGTGCAAGAGAGGTGAAGAAGAGAGTACAGGCAGGATGGAGTGGGTGGAGAAGAGTGTCAGGAGTGATTTGTGACAGACGAATACCAGTAAGTGTGACGGAAGGTTTACAAGAGGGTAATGAGACCAGCTATGTTATATGGGTTAGGAATAAGTATATTAGAGGGTCAGCCCAGGTTGGAAGGTTTGGAGCCAGATTGGCAAGCTTACGTTAGTTTGGACATGTGCTGAGGAGGGATGCAGAGTATATTGGGAAAAATATGCTAAGAATGAAGCTGCCAGGTAACAGGAAAAGAGGAAAGCCTAAGATAAGGTTTATGAATGTGGTGAGAGAGGACATACAGGTGGTTGGTGTGACAGAGCAAGATGCAGAGGACAGGAAGAAATGGAAACAGATGATCTGCTGTGGCGACCCTTAACGGGAGCAGCCAAAAGAAGAAGAAGACCAGAGTGACTCTGCATGGCTTTACACAGAATAATTATTAGACTTATGGATCACAAAATATTTGGGTGTACTGTGCAGAGCCATAACTGGCTCATCGTACCCATTTCTCAACTTTTGAGGAGCACAAAAAAAGGGTTTGTTCCCTGAACAAGCACTTCCCCAATCTGCAAAACAAACAAAAAAGCCAATTAACTGTAGCTACACTTTAAAATTAGAGAAGAGCATTTGAGGTTTTTTATGTCATACACAGGGTGTAATTCAGACAACAAATGGATTGCTGGCATTAATGAATGCCAGTAATGCACTGAAGACCAGATTGCACCCCCTATCAGTTTGTGCACAGGGTGGCTGCCATCTCTGCCTCACCCTAGCTACACCTTTGTTGCTATGATTACTTGTAACATACTATGTTCATAATTTTCCCTTTCAGTTTAATAGTGTAATTAAATAACACTTTATTATTAATTTCAGCCTTTGAGAATAAGATGAGTTCACAGTTTTTTCTGGAAAACATAAGAAAAGTAAGTATATAGGATTCATAGGAATCTGAGGAATTTCCAGGCAACTGAGTCTTGTTACAATTTATGGGCTACCAGTATCCACCCTTAGGCTGTACCCTCTTTTGATTGGATGGCTACGCCAGACAAGCTCAGAGTGAATTTGTGGGTGGCCCTCCAATTTAACTGCTTAATCCGCAGAGAGGCAGACTTTTCCAGAGGTGATGGAGGTATTGTATTGCATGATGAATCTATCTCTCCATCTTGTTATATTTACTTATCTGCTGGCAAAGATTTAGTTTCTGGTTCTGGTATTTGTGGAACTATTAGATTTGTGGAGATACAAGAGATCCAGGAGAAATGGGTGTCTAATGGCATGGAAAGCAGGCAAAGATCTTCCCTCTCGTATAGGATACAGAATAAAGGGACAGAGTTTCTATTCTCTCTCTTGCTAGATCATGATCTTTAAGCCCATTCTTCTTAGCTAAGTCCCTCCAGAGTGTTTCTAGTTGTTTGATAAGTCTAGTGAAGTGCATCCCAAAAAGGACATTATACTCAATAACTGGTCTAATCAATGTTCAGTATAAGAGAATGACCTCTTTTGATTTGGATAATAGTCATGTTGCAATTAGATGTAGAATGATTTTCTGACTGCTTTTGTTATGCTATGATCAAAAGACAGACAATTATCAACCGATGATTTAGTGTCTCTAACAACAATCCCAATGGAAGTGAGGTATTGTGCATACTGCATGTTGAGAGGAGGGGATGATTACCAAATGTGACAATATTGCACTCTTTTGCATTTAACATGAGCCCATTTTTAGTACACACAGTTATTTATGTATGTAAGTTCTTGCTGAAGGATTAGGGGATCAGAGGGGGACTTGACAATAACTCCCAGTCTGCGGTATTCTACAGATTTAGTTGGCCAGAGGTCTTGGTTTCCAGTCTGGAGATCAGAAAAACAAGTGCTGAAGAGGAGGGGTTCCAACACTGAGATGTGTGTATGGGGGAGGGGGGCACCATTGGTTATTTTCAATTTTTGGCTGAGGCACCAGACACTTCCACTGTGTGAGTTTTGTTTTTTAGCGATTTTGGTGTTCATCTTGCCACACAATAATCTATTATTAAGGTGTTAGGCTTAATTATAATGCCAACCCAGGAAATGTTGTCAAACATCTTGGCACCAAACTTCAGGGTCAAAACCTATAGCTAAATTTAGGTTAAACAGTTTGAGGAGTGACTCTTTCAGGGCATATTTAGTAATGTTTATTAAACAACCAGGTATATTGTCAGGCCAACTGGAAGAAGTATGCTGGTCTTAGAAGGCACATTCAGTACACGTTCCTTTGTGATAATTAGGGGTTTAAGAGATTCAAGGATGTGTAGACTTTGGAAAGAAATCTTTAGGGTAAAACTAATACTGAATTTCTTTACTAATATATTGGGAATATCTTTTGGATCCAACCAGGTTGCACTATTCTGAATAGATTCAAAGCAATATTGTGTGTTATTCTTAAGTTTCACAATGTAGCCGAAAAAGGAATGATAATTGTCCTCAGCTTAACATGCTAACCTACACTCATGGTCTGCTTTAGCAGACCTACTAGTATTTTTCAAGTTTTTGGTAATATTTCTGACAATATCCTTGATAGAAGGATTTTGGATCCAGTTTATAAATTCAGAAGTTTTTTTTTCTTTTATTGTAAAGTTTATTTATGTTGGAGAACTGCTGAGGAGGTTTGTGTTTGAATCTCTCAATATATTTTGTTCTGATTTGGACATACAGCTCTGGTACATTTATATATAGACGGGCATAGAACTCCTCCATGAAGCCTTGTCAGAGCAAATGCTACCATGACTGAATTTTAAAGTCTTCACAGAATTTAATGAGGCTAGTACATTTGAAATCCTGGAGTTCTGGGGTATTACATGAAGTGGCTTTTGAAGATTCTGAAAATGACAATCACGTGTTTATGGTCTGACTTAACCAGGGAAGAAGATACCATGGGAATAGTGCATGAAGGGGCTGTACTTGTAAGGACCAGATACAGAATATTTGCCCTCTAGTGGTTGTTAACTACTTTATCCAAGGAGTTTTTGGTTATTAAATGTGAAAACTTCTAGGCATATCCTACATTGGAGGTACAGATGCTCCAGTTTATTAAGGGGTGTTTTTTAACCTCCCAGTATAAAGGAGTTGTTGTTTACAGGGAGTTCATTGAGTACATTTAGGAATCTTACATTATTATCAGGGGACACAGAGGGTGTCCTGTGACATGCTATAAGCTGATAGTTTGCACTATTTAGGGTGGTCTGGAGTTCTTGAGATCCATTTTTGGGGATCTGAGAATCTGCGTGGAGGTGATAATGGTCCTTAACAAATATGGCACATCAGTTGCTGTCAGGCCTGAAAGTATGGTAGACATGAAACTCATGAATGGATTTAGTGCATTCTTTACATTTAAACCATTTCTCGGTTTTCTTTCTTCTTCTTTCGGCTGCTCCCATTAGGGGTCCCCACAGCGGATCATCTGTTTCCATTTCTTCCTGTCCTCTGCATCTTGATCTGTCACAACAACCACCTGCATGTCCTCTCTCACCACATCCATAAACCTTATCTTAAGCCTTCCTCTTTTCCTGTTACCTGGCAGCTTCATCCTTAGCATCTTTTTCCCAATATACTCTGCATCCCTCCTCAGCACATGTCCAAACCAACGTAATCTTGCCTCTCTGGCTTTGTCTCCAAACCTTCCAACCTGGGCTGACCCTGTAATATACTTATTCCTAATCCTGTCCACCCTCCTCACACCCAGTGCAAATCTTAACATCTTTAACTCTGCCACGTCCAGCTCTAACTCCTGCCTTTTTGTCAATGCCACTGTCTCCAACCCATATAACATAGCTGGTCTCACTACCCTCTTGTAGACCTTCCCTTTCACTCTTACTGGTACTCGTCTGATACAAATCACCCCTGACACTCTTCTGCACCCACTCCATCCTGCCTGTACTCTCTTCTTCACCTCTCTTCCACACTCACCATTACTCTGAACTGCTGATCTCAAGTATTTAAACTCATCCACCTTCACCACCTCTACTCCCTGAATCCTCACCATTCCTCAATCGTCCCTCTCACTTACACACATATATTCTGTCTTAGTCCTGCTGACCTTCATTCCTCTTCTCCTTAGAGCATATCTCCACCTCTCCATGGTCTCCTCCACCTTTTCCCTATCTCACTACAGATCACAATGTCATCTGCAAACATCATAGTCCATGGGGACTCCTGTCTGATCTTGTCTGTCAACCTGTCCATCACCATTGCAAATAAGAAAGGGCTCAGAGCTGATCCTTGATGTAATCCCACCTCCACCTTAAACACATCCGTCACTCCTACTGCAGACTTCACTGCTGTCACACTACCCTTGTACATATCCTGTACCACTCTTACATACTTCTCTGACACTCCTGACTTCCTCACACAGTACCACAACTCCTCTCTAGGCACCCTGTCATATGCTTTCTCTAAGTCCAGAAAGACACAATGCAACTCCTTCTGACCTTCTCTGTACTTCTCCATCAACACTCTCAGAGCAAACATTGCATCTGTAGTGCTCTTTCCTGGCATGAAACCATACTGCTGATCACTAATTATTACCTCCCTTCTTAACCTAGCTTAGACTACTCTTTCCCATAACTTCATGCTGTGACTGATCAATTTAATCCCTCTGTAGTTCCTACAGGTCTGCACAGAAATGGATGTGATCTAAATACAGGAGTGTCTCTATCACAAAATTTGTTGCTGAGAATGCTGGCACTTGGCAGAACCACCTTAATGTGATTCAGTTTTGCGTTTAATATGTTTCTTAAGGTCCATCAGCTGGACTTTGCCTAAAAGGGTATAATGGAGGGGAACAAAGGCTTTAGTCAGTATGCAAAAGCCTTAGAGCAAGACCTGCAGTTGATCCTTTGCAAAGCAAGTTGGACTGTCAAGCATTTTGTTCCATGTTGATAACATACTAGAACCCCATGAATCACACCTATTTGACCAATTGCTGAAATCAAGTATCTCTTCTTAGTAATTAGGCATCATTCATGGAGGAGGAAGGTTTCCACTCAGGACCACTGTTTTGCTTGCATTTGTCACATGTATGCATGTATATATTCTCTACCCTTTGTTTAATTAAGATCTGTTTTCATGACTAAAGTAATTTCTGAATACTAAGTGACATCTATTTTCTTCTGATGTATACTTTATTCATAGTTTCATAGGTTCATAGATTCATACTAGACTAACTGCCATTATGGGCCATTTTAAGTCTAGCCAATTACCCCAAGTGAGAATCAACTCTTGCACCTTGTGTCTGTAAGGTAAACACCTTAACCATTAAGCCAACGTCCCACCCATTTGTTTTATTTTAAATCACATTTAATTTTGTGATTCTACTAAAGTCTTTTTTGCTGAATTTGCCTGGATATTTTGTTTTACAGGCATGTGTTAATTAATGTAATTTTATACATTGATAGTATCCTGAGCAGACATATTTGGGCCATTTAGGATAGCATCTCACAGTCTGTTTTCACAACTATGTAACTTACCAGATCATAGTTTCTACTGGCAAAGTCTAGCAAGGATGATTTATTTGACTTTATTTTTAAGTTAAAGATTCTTATATCATGATCTGTGTTAATTACAGAGAGTTAAATCATGGGTGGGGCGCAGAAAGATCCCAGGTTTCAGTATGGCATCTAAGATATTGATAACCCTAGGTGAATTTCATATGATTTGTTCTAAGCTGTTTTGATTAAAATAGTCTATTAATATCTGGATATTTTATTTGATGTTGTGTAGTTTAGCCAGTCAGCACTATGGTGGTTAAAATCTGCCATAGGTACTGTACTTTTTATTCAGTTTCACAATCTGGGATTTTCTCAGGAAATTCTTACATTCAGTACAGGACACAGGCAATGTAATTATATTGATTATTATATGAGCAATTTCTAGTCTTTGGTTGATTTCTTTGCTTCTGCTTTTCAGATATGCATTTACAAAGATAGAGACACTGCCAGAAATCCCATTAGATCTACAGCAATGAAAGGTGTGCCATAGATTTTGTGATATGAACTTCGTATCTTTGAATCATGTTTTAGTAATGGCATAGATATTACCATTTCCAAGCATTTCATTCACACGTTTTATAGAAGACTGCTGGCATTTAGTTATGCTCTTTTACTTCTTTTTTTATCATGCAAATATTTAACTTCTTATTGTTTTGAAACCCGAATGTATGCAAAAATGGTGGGAATGGAAAATTTCCTGTTTAGTACTTATACTCCCGAAGAACAGAGGTGGGGTCTGTCAGTGGAAGGTTCTCTGGCTGGTTGCATATTTAACTCCAGCTGAGAGGCACTGAAATCCCAGTCCGTGACACCATTTATGCTTATGCTGAGAATGTGTATATTGGTTGTTGCCTTTACTGTGAGGCAGTATTTCTTTTGCTTTTTATTGTTTTTCTGATGCTGTGCAGTTTGTGTTAACTATTTTCTTTAGTTACTCTAAATCTGATATAATTCTAACACCTTATGTGGATCATTTGTTGTGTTTGCTCTGGAGATGAGGGGAGAAACAGCAGAGTTACTGAAGTACAGAAATGTTTCTATACTGCAACTCAAGATGGAAGAAAAGATTCAGAGCAGGTCAGGAGTGGCCTTAGGTCAACTGCTGCCCTAGGCAAAAGGGCTCCACGGTGCCCCCACCACACCAACAGGTGCCCCCATCCTGGTCCACTTACATCAAATAAATACTGGAAAAGCGCCCCTAGTGCAGGCATTACAAATGGGACCAGTAAGAAAGCAGGTATGGCAAAGTGAAGGATACATGTAATTATCATTATATCGACAAATGAAGAATAATTAAGTTACTATATGGAGGGGGTGAATACTTACTATTTTTGTGGATCTGGTATATCTGTTCAGCAAATTTAGATTGCCTGAATTCTAGTACATCAAATGGTGTTTTGCTAAAATGTCTTTGATACATTCTGCAATGCCAGTGTCCCATCTGCATTGCATTTTTAGCTGTTGTTTTTCTAAAGATTAATAATAGAACCTTTCAGAGCAAGGACATGGACCAACATCTACGCAATGATATGTCCCCACACCAGTGAAATCCCTTAAAAGCCACAGAGCATGTAAATATAGCTAATCCGGAAACAGACACTGGGAGGAGGCAGTAACTAGAACTTGAGTGACTATACATTTTCCAAGAGATCTCAATCATCAGGTCAAACAAAATGCTTCACCAGTAGGTGGCAGCACCATACATGAATAGCGACAGCAGTCTACATTAAGGAAGCACCTGTGTTGACATCAGATGTTCCTTCTTCACAAAAAATAATTTTACTGCCACACCGCAGGTCCTTTTCTCCTACACTATAGAATTTTTAAATGCAATATGTGAACAAATATGAAACAAAAAATGTTGCCCCCATCCCAGAGTGTTTTAATATCCACAGTCTTGGGGCCAACTGTGAAATGACCCTCATCGTGCTCAATCAAATAATATATCTTTATGGATACACAGGTAATATTTGACATAACAGGCAAATAACCTGGTAACTTGAGATTTCTTTCCAACTACATGAAAACTGTGACACACAGCAAAGATTTAATTTTACTGGAATTAGCAATAGTCTTCTGACAGTCACATTTAACACAGTAACAGTTTTAAAAAGACTTGAAGGAAAAAAAAGAAAACAGCAAAAAATAAAAATGGACAAAAGACAGGGCACAGATTATTAACAGACTGTGAAAAAGGAGGTAGTTTTAACAAATGATGCATTTAAAAATATACTAAGTTTATTCAGTAGTTAGACAGATGGCATGGTGCAAAAATGTTAGTTGCTGCCTTACAGTGCTTGTTTCTCATGTCTAGTTCTCAGATGGAGTGCCTTCTGAGTTGGGTCTCTGCATCCTCCTCGTGTGTGTGAGGTTTTCACCAAATGCTTTAATATCCTTGCACATATCAAAGGCACACCATATGTAAAGTGCTGATACTCAAAACTGCAAATAAGTGTTTTACCCCATGTGTTTAATATGTGTGTGTGTGTGTGTGTGTGTTTGTGTGTGTGTGTGTGTGTGTGTGTGTGTGTGTGTGTGTGCATGTGTGTGCGTGTGCGCGTGTATTTGTGTGTATACATACATAAATAGGTGTGTGTGTATACATATATATATGTGTGTGTATACATACATAAATATGTGTTGCACATGTATTATACCTATACATATAAATACATATATGAGTATATAAGCAATGTTTGAATGAAGATGCATCAGTACCCGATCAGTTGACAACTTCAGATCGAACATCAGTAAATTCGAACAACAAAAAAAGTCAAATCTCAACCTATCACAAAAGGAAAAACACTCTCCTTTTGCAATCTGTTGACAAAAACCCTAATTCCTAACAACACTACAGGACCAAATTTGTGTGAACAGTTGTGCTTTTACAGGTAGTGTTTTTTTTTTTTCAAAAGGTAATGTACAGGATTAACATTAGGGGCAGGGGTGGGGTTAGTAAGGTGGGTGGGGGTTATAACTCTCAACCTTTTACTGCAAGAAATCTGGAAGAGGGCTAAAATAATGGGGAGTAAGGGCCCAAAATAGGGAGAGATTTTAAATATTAGTCTTATAAGCTTAGAAAATTGCTAGAATAACAGGGTTTAAGTTAGCAAGTATTTTCTGGAAGATATAAAGTCTGAAACCCAAATGTGTGTCATTATTTAGAGATCTCAGTCCTCAAATTTTGTATAGTTGCCTGCTCTCCTAAGGAATACTTTAATTTGACATTTGGTACTGGGTATTGGCCAACAGTTGACCATACCTCTCAACCTCCAGATCAGGGAATCAGGGACAAAGGACCTTAAAATCAGGGACATTCAGGGACACCTGATTTACATAAGATGCATATTTAAATTAGTGCATTAATGGACACTCACACCCATTTGTTCAATTACACAAAGACAGGGCATTATTTTAAGCATGAGCACTTTAAAAATTTGGCTGGCTTATTTTAATTAATGAATGAATCAATTATTCAATATATGGTCAAGCAATTCATTCATTAATTGTACTTGTTTACCAGGACTGCCCACTTTTCACTGGAGTTCTAGAGAGCAAAACTTCATTAAAAAACAGTATGATGCAATTAATTAATTACATAACAGACACAAAAATAGGCACACAGCATGCAATAAAAGTAGCACAGAAAATGTTGAAACATCAGAATACAAAAATTAAGTAGTCCATGACGTATTCAACAAAAATATTTTAAAGAGACTTGAGGTTAAACTATCAAAGGTGCAAAAGTGACTTTTTTAACAAGTTTTCACTAACTAGTCATGGATTTGAAATGTAAATACCAAATAATACTATCTTTTGTCTGAAACTATGCCATGCTCTGTACATTGTATACTGCACATACCTGCGATACAGAAAGAAAGGCTTTGCCGGATAGAGAAGTCTTAATTCAGAAGGTTTACCCATCACTCTAAGCCTTATTTTGAATTCATAGACCCCTCTATAGCCGAGGTTTTCCTATTGCAGGGTCCTCATGGTTCAGGCTGCATGCATCACTAATGTGTCAGCCGAGCCTATAGGAGTGGTTAATGCAAGTTAAATAATTTATTTTTAGAGCTTGCCTGTTTGATGAAGTTTTTGACCTGAAAATAAAATCCTTGGAAACTCACACACACGGAGAAAAAACAGAGATCACAGTCCACCCGGGAACAATTATTTAATCCACACACCCATGGGCATGAACAAACGATCACCACCACCACGGCAAGCTGGAAAAACCTTGATTACTCTTCACAAGTTCATAGATGAACCGAACGATTTCTTCTCTCTCTTGCCTTCTCAGTTCTCAGAATATCCAATGACACAAATTAATGATATTCTGCTTCTCTGCAGCTCTCTCCTCTCTCCCTCTGACAGTCCTATTCCAAGTAGCAGCCAGACACAGTAGCTCAGTCCTCATCCCTAGTCCTCAGAGATTGGTATGTAGCCTTCCACCATCCCGATACGTTGATATAAGCAGACTGAGCAGACCTAATTGAGCCCTCCATCCATAGCAGGTCCGCTGCAGCCCCTTGTAACTTCCGCATGTAGGCATTGATTGAACGGAAGCATGCTGGCTGGCTGCATGGAAAACTGGTGCAGTAAACCAACGCTCTGATTGGCTGAGACGTCTACAGCTAGAACAGAGCGTGCTTCACTGTAGATTGCGGGTCTTTTTGCACCAAAACCAGGCACTCGGGTAAGTACGCTTATTTAAGCTTAAAAATGGATGCTCCCAGTTAATTCTGGACGATTGGGAGCTATACAGTTGACAGCTTTTACCTTGTTTCTTAGGGGTTAATTACTGCTCTTCCAGTCATATGTCCTAAATACCTGGCTTTGACCGTAATGATTCCTGTACAACTTTTACTCTGGCTACAGTCTTCTGAATAAGTTATCATTCCATCAAACTATGCAGCTGAGTGTTGGACATGAAGTGGCAGGAGCTTCGTGAAGTTCAAAGGATAAGACAGTATAATGAGAAAGAATTTCAGGGATAGTGAACATTCTCTCCTCCTAGGCTTACAAGGTAAGGGGAATATATACTCCTTGGTCAAATCTTGGGTTGTCAAAAACCTTGCTTTGTCTAACCTTGGTATAAACTTATCCATTCTGGACATTGTTGCACAATTATCAAATATGGATATCTTATTTACTTCCTGAAATCATGACAAAATCTAAGAAGCCATTGGGCTTAGGGACCAAGACAAACTATTTCATTCACATTGGGACTACTCAATAAATCCTAGTTTAAGCTTTTTTTTCTTCAGTTCATCAAGAATTCCCATATAATTACACAGATAAGGGTAAATCCTACTGAAGCTAGCCAGTGCCATGATGCAGATGGGTGAAGCCCTGCCTACTGCCCAGAAGGCTTGATTAGTGGCTTGTGTGTCTAAGGTCCTAGAATAGTGGATGGGCATGCCCATTCTGGTGGGAGGAGCATGCACTTGGGTGTATCTTGCAGTTGATCCCTAAAGAGGGCTGGGCACACACAGTAGCTGCTGTCCTTAGTCTGGTGGGTGAATTAGCTTGAGTTGCCATGAAGGTAGGATGACACACCTGCACATCCCATTACAAAGCCAGCCCTGTATATTACAAGCACATGCAAGGGGTGGGAAAATTAGGGAACTGAAAAAGCACTGATGCTAACCCAGGTGCCAAGCTTGATCTACTCAACGGTCCCAAGCATGGGCCAGAGTTAGTCTGTGGAAGGAAGAAGTGCCCACTAGACTCGGTGTATGAAGTGAGGCCCTAGGGGCAGCTAGTGGCCTGCTACAAGGACTGAAAAACAGAGAAAAAAATCCTGTTGAAGTTTGGAGCACCTTCTTTTCACAAACAGGTGGTAGGGAAATAACGTACCATCTTGTTCTGTGATATTCTTTAGCAAAGACTTCAAAATTTTATTAAAGCACACCACTAACCCATCAACCACTCTGGGGGCATACAGGAGTAAAGCCCTGACTTGACTCAAGTGACCTGGGTCCATTTAGCAGCTTGGGTGACTGACAAAACATCAGGGAAGGATGGGCATTACCATCTCGGTGTGTGTGGGCAAACATATGGGTGCCTACTGTTATTATTCTTGGTGGACAGTGGGGAGATCATTGGTGTGTCAAAAAGGGGTACAGGGTGGAGACATAGCTGATGCTGTGGAGGCAGTGGAATATACCACATATTTCCATTACACCTGTCCCCCCAGCATACCATTAGGTCTACAAAGGGAGGGGGGAAATGAGTAGGTCATAAGTAAACCCTCCACCTGGAAGGATGCAGAGAAGTGCCCTGACCCTGGATGCCTACCTCTATGACGGTCCCCTGCTGTCAACCCCTTCATCTGTAAGAGGAGTACATCCAACTGTATTGTTCCTTGTGGTGTGTCAGGCTGCTGTTGTCACACCCCAGGCTTACTAGGAGTATATCCATAACTGTGTGCACCCTGTAGTGTGTCAGGCTGCTGTTGTCACACCCCATGCTTACTAGAAGTATATCCATAAATGTGTGTACCCTGTAGTATGTCAGGCTGCTGCTGTCAAACCCCATGCTTACTAGCAGTAAATCCATAACTGTGTGTAACTCGTAGCATGTCAGGTTGCTGTTGTCACACTCCTTACTAGGAGTATGTTCACAACTATGTGTACCTTGTAGTGTGTCAGGCTGCTGCTGTTACACCCCATTCTTACTAGGAGTACATCCATAACTGTGTGTACCTTGTAGCGTCAGGTTGCTGTTGTCCCACCCCATGCTTGCTAAGAGTATGTTCACAATTGTGTGCACCTTGTAGTGTGTCAGGCTGCTGCTGTCACACCCCATGCTTACTAGGAGTATATCCATAACTGTATGTACCTTGTAGCATGTCAGACTGCTGTTGTCACCCCCCAGACTTATAAGCAGGATGTCCATAACTGTGTGTACCTTGTAGTGTGTCAGGCTGCTGTTGTCACACCCCATTCTTACTAGATGAATATCCATAACTATGTGTACCTTGTAGCATGTTAGGCTGCTGCTGTCACACCCCATTCTTACTAGGAGTACATCCATAACTGTGTGTACCTTGTAGCGTGTGAGGTTGCTGTTGTCCCACCCCATGCTTGCTAAGAGTATGTTCACAATTGTGTGTACCTTGTAGTGTGTCAGGCTGCTGCTGTCACACCCCATGCTTACTAGGAGTTTATCCATAACTGTATGTACTTTGTAGCATGTCAGACTGCTGTTGTCACCCCCCATACTTATAAGCAGGATGTCCATAACTGTGTGTACCTTGTAGTGTGTCAGGCTGCTGTTGTCACACCCCATTCTTACTAGATGAATATCCATAACTATGTGTACCTTGTAGCATGTTAGGCTGCTATTGTCACACCCCATGCTTACTAGGAGTATATCCATAACTTTGTGTACCTTGTAGCATGTTAGGCTGCTGTTGTCACACCCCATGCTTACTAGGAGTATATCCATAACTGTGTGTACCTTGTAGCACGTCAGGCTGCTGCTGTCACACCCCATGCTTACTAGGAGTATATCCATAACTGTATGTACCCTGTAATGTGTCAGGCTGCTGTTGTCACCCTCCAGGCTTACTAGGATTATATCCATAACTGTGTGCACCTTGTAGTGTGTCAGGCTGCTGTTGTCACATCCCATTCTTACTTGGAGTATATCCATAACTGTATGTGCATTGCATTGTGCCAGGCTGCTGTTCCACATTTAAAATGACATGTATTCAGGTCACAAAGTATATAACTGTGTTCTGTACCCACTACAAGCTCCTCAGTGCTTTAAACTTTAGCAAGTCTTGATCTATTACATCATGTGTCAGATTAGGTACTGCCTAGCCATTCAGTTCCCATTTCTAGATTCCCCTTTCCATAAGAGATTGTGGGGCAATACGGGGGTATATTTATGGTTCCCCATGTGGGGTAACATCAGAGATGCATTTAAGGTTCCCAGTCTGTTTGTCTAGGTTATATTTGAAGAGAGTTAGAGAGCTGCTATGTTTGACATGAAGGGGAGTCTGCTCCAGAGGAGATGGATTTTTGTGAGACATATCTGTCCCCCCAGCAGGTTCTATTTATATTGTGGTAGAGATTCAAGTCTTTTTTTTTTTTTTAGAGGGATTGTTGTGCTACTTGTTTTATGAACATGAAGGCGATTTAGCAAGGGTTGAGTTAAAATGTAGAAGATAGTGGACTTTTCCTTTAAACCACAAATATAGATGCACTTGCAAAAAATATCACTCGAACAGTGAAAATAACAGCAAAACCAGGTTGATGAGAAACAGATTTAATAAAAGTTCAATCTCTCTAGTGCTTCGGCCACAGCCTCTTTTATCTTTTCCCTTGTGGTATTATAGATGCACTTACAGCCTGTGAAGCAGGAATAAAATAGGATTGTAATATGGTATAATGGCCATATACTGCCCTCTGTAAAACCACCAGTGTAGCATGTAAAATATGCACTTAGAATAGAATTCTTTAGCTCAGTGCAGTTTGTACTGGAAAAAGTTAAATAAAATGTCTACTGATTCAGCAGTAAAAACCTCTTAAACAAAAACAAAGTCTTACAATTCCATATTATTATCCACTAAATGTTAAAATTAGTCTCAGGCAAAGTCCAAGTAGATCTTCGGGTACCCCCCTTTTCTTCTACCATCTCTTCCAGTATATTGTCCTACTGGCAACATCCAATAGCCCTGCACATTTAGCAGAAGACTGTCTATACTGATAAGCAGTACATTTTCTGGTCAGCAAACAATAACAGTTCCTCCTTTTGGCCAAGTAATCCCTTCTTTTCAGTAAGAGGCAAGCATTTATTTCATAAGACTTTGCCCATGTAAATCTATTCTTTACTAAAATACAAAAGTCACTTCTAGATAATATTCCCTACTCCACTAACAGGCAAATATCAGTCATGTACTGGCTTGACATCTTTCCTTATAATTGTCCATTGGCAGATGTCCCAGCATACAGAGTATGCATAGCAACTCAAACTAAAAAGCATTTAATAGCAATGCAGCATTTTCACACTAAAACACATTGTTTTCAACAAAAACCTTTTCCATAGCCATTTAACATTCACTGTACTACAGTATGTATAAACATATTTTACTAGATAACAGCACCTTAGTAACTGAAGTAGATATAACTTCCATATACATATACTAGTGTGTGTGTGTGTGTGTGTGTTTGTCTATATACATTCAAAATCTCAATGTACTGAAACATCAACCATAAAAGGTCGAAACATAATCTTCTGAAAAATCTAAAAAAAGTTCTACATGGGGCAACAAGCTACCTTGAACACTTTGCTACTTATATATACAAACTCTGAGTTTGCTGTAAAATTAAAGGTCAAAATAGCAATCCCTGTTGTATCTCAATCTTGTACAACATGCTAGTTGCATTTTTAGTAGGAAATGGAATCGGCCTTACGTGTTTTTAACTTTTCTGGTCAATGTTTCACTGTGCAGTGTTTAGGTACATTGGGTTTTGAATGTATACCATGCGAATATATATATATATATATATATATATATATATATATATATATATATTGTTGTATCTTTCGGCTTTTCCCGGTTAGGGGTCGCCACAGTGGAACTCCGGTCCGCTAATGATCGGCAGTGGATTTTTACGTGCCGAGTTGCCAGCCCTGATGCACAACCTTCAACGAAGGCACGCCCATTCACGCATGTCTCCACACAGAAGACGGTCTAGCTGAGAATCAAACAGGACAACGTCTTACTGTGAGGTGACAATGCTACCGCAGCACCACCACCGCAATATAAACATATATATATATATATATATATATATATATATATATATATGTATATATACATACACATAACAACAAAGAGGATACTTGGGATTAACATGGCTAGGCCTGAAAAGGCTCTAGGGCCGCTAGCCTAGTAACCTCCTATGAACCAATATATATATATATATATATATATATATATATATATATATATATATATATACAAAGCATGTTCCATTCAACCTGTTCTGAAGTTGACTTGTTGAACTGCAAAAAGCTGGTACAGCTGGACAGAAATGATCACATGCACTGTCTGTTTTCATTGCAAGATCATGTTACAGTGAAGATCGGGAAATATACCCTCTCCCTACTGTACTGTGGTGTTGGAGTTGGTATATATAATTAGTAGGAGGGCTTGCCACCTGCAAAAAGCTAAATTTTGTTTTTCTACAAATCTTTCTGATTCTATGTGTTGAGTATTCAAATCTTTGTGATTTGAACAGCTTTGATTGGGTGACAGGCATCTGATAATGATGCTTCAACCTTTGGTCATGCACTCATATGCACACATATACAAACATATATATATATATATATATATATATATATATATATATATATATATATATATGAGTTCAGTTCCTTTAGTTGAGAATTGTTTGTATCAAGTGCAGATTGTGCACGATTCATTACCTCCTGCATTGATCTCTCACACACACGTGTGTGTGTCTATATATATATATATATATATATATATATATATATATATATATATATATATATATATACACTTAGTAATGGTGTAATAATTCCTTTCTCTCTCTTTGTGTAAATCTCATTAAAGGAATTCTGTAGTAAATCTGATGTATATTCTCTAGATTGGAACATCTCTATGAGTTCATTGCATCAAAAAATGAATTTATTATTTTTAGTGACCATACGGGCAAGTCTAACTAACTGGCCCTTAACTAAGCCCTTCTTTATATGTACAGGATGATTACTGTGGTAATGCTGTAAACTATTACTGTAAGTTGGCTTCTGAAACAGTCACTGATGAAATATGAATTAGATTCCTTTTTTATTACCACATCTAAGTAGTTAATGCTATCAGAACTATATGAATACGTAAACTTGAAAAAAATAGTAGTACTGTTGATGTAAACCATGAAATCTTAAATATCTGCCACATTTCCAGTCCATAAAAAAACAAATAATCTATATAACGTAAATATAAACTCCATTTTTGTGTATAAGAAGAATTGAATAAGTACTTCCTTTCCCACATTAACATAACAATGTTTGCAAAAATAGGGGCACATACGGCCCCCATAGCTACCCCTGTTTTCTGAAGGAAATATTGTCCCTCAAAAAAAATGAAGTTATTTGTTAACATAACTTCCATGAGTGTTACAAGGGTGATCACCTGGTCAATGTGGAATAATGAACTCTCATATAAAAAGTCTTCAAACCATTCAGTTCCTACAGTGTGTGGAATGGAGTTATATAAATTAACAACATCGACTGTTAAAAACATAGTTTTCTCATCATGTTGCAAGTTATTAAATTTACCTAGAAAATGCCATGAGTGTATGCATATATGCTCTTCCCCTTTCAACACCTCCTTTACTATGTATTTTCCCATAAACTGTGTTTCTGAGCCATTAGCACTAACAATTGGTCTCATAGGAGGGTTTGTTTTGTCCTTGTGTATCTTTGGAATGCCAAAGATACACGGCACTTTGGGAAATTTCACTTGTAAAAACTCTAATAAACCAACATCAATAAGCCCTTGGTCATGCAAATCTTGCAATATGAGATCAATTTTGTGATATGAAAGATTGACAAAGCTCTTAGATACCTATTCATACACCATGTCATCTAATAATAAAGTATTTATCATGTTGTTATAATAATAATAATGTCTTGCTTAGACATTAAAACAACCCCCCCCCCCCCGTCGGGTTTCATAACCTGTATGCGTTTGTCACTAACAAGTTTTATAAGTAAATCCCTTTTGTTCTTACATAAATTGTGAGTAAAATTGTTTTTACCACTAAGTAAGATTCGAAAGTCAAAATCACACATTTTTTCAAAGAATACTAAACAGTTAACAAGGGGTGGGTTGAATAAACTTTTTTTTATGTAAAATCAAGTTGCTCTCCATATTTTTCGTTTGGTCGAACATCACTTTAGAATTTAAACTTCTACAAAAGTCTTTAAATCTAAAATAACTTCTACTAGGCTAGAACACCTAGCGGGTACAAAATTAAGTCCCTTGCTTAACAAATTGGCAATATCTGCTTCAAAAAATTGTGCAGTGAAATTATAAACAATAAAGTCACCTTTGTCATTGGAGGTGCAAGTAGGAAGTTCTTGTGAAATCTCCACTTGTTTATTACATGCTTGTGATGAAAGGAAATCAAATCCCCCTTCTCCATGCTCAAATAGCACCCAAGTCAATTCTGCCCCATTTGCTACTTCATTAGAAACACTTGAAAGGTTCTTGTCTGATGTCCACTCGTTCTCTGTGTTTTCTAGATAAGTCCAGTCCCCTTTCTCCATGTTCTGGGGACTCCCAAATCAGTTTTGTCTCGCTTGTTGCCTCCTCATGTGCTGATATTGTTGGTTTTGGTAACCTTGATCTTGGCAAAACCGTGTTGGCCTGTAGTTCACTTGCTGGGTCTGGTTGCGTATCCTCGTAGATCTCCGTGGGATGTCCCGCCCTAAAGGGACCTGATTGGTTGAGCCAGGCATTTAATTAGACTACTTATGTAAGTTTGTTAATGCTAAGAAATCAGACCATGTGTAGAAGATATCATAGGTTGGTACTAGGCTATCAGCCCTAGGGCTTATACAAGCCTAGCCATAACAATTCCCTGGCTGTTTCTTCCCACACTATTTACTTCCCTGGACCCCTGTCTAGCAGGGCGACTGACGTGATCCCCGGGGTGAATTTTCTTTCTCCCATCCAATCGTCAAGGTTCCTTTTGAAGAGGGCCAAAGAGGCACTCTGCTTAACATGTATGGGCAATCTATTCCAGAGACTGTGGAGTCTCTGGGTCAGGAACCTATCCCTCCAGCATGTTTTGTTTATTGTGATGACAAGGTTTAGATCCATGGAGCATGTGGCTCTGAGGGATTGGGATTTCTTTAAGTGTAGCATGTCCAACAGCTTTGGGTTTGACATGGCCTTGTCAGAGATCGCCTCTGAGTAGACGATATGCGACAGAGTATAGCTGGAGTTTTTTAAGGTGGTCAGCATAGGGCATCTGCTTCTTTTAGTGAGGTATTTCTGCGGCCTTTCCAGTTGTTGCAGATGTCTTGAGAGGTACATACCAAACGGGGCATTGTATTTTATAATGGGTCTAATGAGGGATGAGTACAGTGGGACAATGACCTCCTTTTTTCTGGATGAAAAGCCATTAGTGATGTGTTGTGCCACATAGAAGTATTTTCAGGGGGGAAGGTTCCATCAGGCTCCCATACATCGTCAAAGGAGAGAGAGAACCTAAAAGGCTCCCATACATCGTCTAAGGAGAGAGAGAACTTAAAAGTAATATCCTTTGAGAAAGACATCCCAGGAATTTCTTCACCCACTTCACACACCTCTGTAGGTAGGGTAGACAATTTTTCTACACTGTTTTCACCTATGGAAGTGGTTGGAAAGGCAAACAAAGTTTCTATTTTTTCATACAAAGGTTTTAAAGTGTACAATTTTACCAATATGTACATTTCTCAGGATTTTTTCAACTTGTTTAGTAAAGGAATGAAGTTTATTCCCTCTGCTAGGTTTAATTTGGTAGATACTATCAAAGAAGTGAAATTATATTGTCGTAGACTCCAATTGGCCATACAATTTAAGGACAACATTAGAATTGAGGCACCAAAAACATTAGTGAGAAAAAGTACGTATATTCCTATTAACAATGTACAAGTGTGCAATTATGAGCGTATGGTATGTAAAGATATATACCAATTGTATGGTAATATCAGGAGAGGTGTCATTCAATGTCCAGATTTTTGTGATAATCTAACCAAGGGTGAAAGGGAATGTTTGGATTTAATTGTGGCCAATAGTGATATAAGAATCATGAAACCGGACAAGGGGGGTGGCTTGGTAGTATATGACACTCTGGCATACAACAAGGCCATTCATGACATTCTATTTGATTCCGGTAATTATGAGCAAACATCTCTGAACCAGATTAACATCGGCTACCATAGAATAGACCTTGCTATTGAGGAATATCTATTGGATAACCGTATTACAAATGAAGAATATGGATTTATTAGAACGGAGCATCCTATATTGGCCAGAATAGTGGGGATACCTAAGATCCATAAGAGTGTGGAGTCTCCACCTTTTAGACCCATTATTTCTGGCTCTAGATCTAAAACCTTCAATATAGGGGTTGCTATTGATTCCTGGTGTAAGCATATTTACAGCAAAGTCCCGCATTTAACGAAAGATTCTTGGGACTTTTTATGTACATTAAAACAAGAATTATGGTCAGGTGATTTAACTTTTATCACGATAGATGTCCAGGATTTATTTTCATGTATTCCTTATACTACTGGTTTAGAATTTTTTGAAAATAGTTTAAGGAAACACTCTGATCTCACATGGGACAAGATTTGTTTGATACTTGATATGATGGGGCTGGTCCTCTCACACAACTATATCCAGTTTTTGGGAGAATTTTTTAAACAGATACGAGGGGTTGCGATGGGGTCATCATGTGCCCCCATCTTTGCAAATCTTGTAATGTTGGAGTGGGAGGAAGTCTATGTAAAAACTAGTGACTTCTATAAACACATTGCCCTGTATACCCGTTTTTTGGATGATCTGTTTATTATTTGGAAAGGGCCTAAAGAAGACATACCCAATTTCATAGCGTATATCAACAGTACCACTCATTTTTTAAGATTCACGTATAAAGTGGAGAAGATGGGGATTCCATATCTTGATACCTATATTAGTTCTACGAGTGTAGGTTTTCAATCTAAAATCTTTAGGAAGTCCACCTTCTCCAACGACTATATACAATATGACAGTTGTCATCCTCCGTTCATTTTTCGTAACATCATCAAGGGACAATGTATTAGGGTAGCCCGTATGTGTTCTTTGAGACAAGACATGAAGGAACAAATGGACGTTGTGGCGAATATGTTCCTCACCAGAGGGTACCCTAAGGAAATGGTATTAGATGTGACCCAATATGTCATCAGGTCGTGGGGAAATACATATATTCCCTTATTAGGAGGTACATTTATAGGGAAGAACACACAAAATCAATTGATGGGTGATAAAAACAAAGTTTGTGTCATCATGTTCAATCCCTATTCTAATTTAGTTAAACAAATTCTTAATAGGCATTGGGATATTTTTCTAGGCTCAGAGGAAATGACATCGGTTTTGGGTTTTCATCCCACTAGTGTGTATAAAACCTCATTTAACATCAAAAGGATAGTAGAGAGGGGAAATATAAAGGGGAAGACAAGATCTATTGATGAACACACACACAAATGTGGAAATTGTAAATATTGCCAGTACATCAATGAGAGTAATGTTACCAAACTCAGTAACAACAATAGAACTAAATGTTTAGGTAAGAAAGGTAACTGCAACACTATGAGAGTGGTGTACTTGGCAACCTGTTCTAGCTGTCAGGGATTCTACATAGGAAAGACGGAAAGGAAACTTAAAACCCGTATTTATGAACATCTGTACAAAATTAAAAAGGTAGATTTGAAAAATGCTTTGAGTAAGCATATAAGTGAAAAAGGAGAACATCACAATTTTAAATTTTGTATTTTAGATAAAATAGAGGTTAGTGAGTATGGGGGTGATTGGAAGACAGGTTTGTCCTGTCTGGAATCCAAATGGCAGATTTTATGTGATGCCACTACCTGGCCCGGTCTAAATGAACACATAAGCATTAAACCTTTTTTGCTTTTAGACCGTGGCTAGTTTGTTTCACCCCTAGGGACCATATTTTGAATATTTAGAATATCTTTTGAATATATTGTGAATACAGTTTATACTTTGAATACTGTTTACATATTTTGAATATTGTATTATAATATATATATATATTTTGTGTATTATATTGTATAATACATATTATTTTATATTACATGTCATCATTTTTTTTTATATTTTTTATATGTTATGTCATATGATGCAAACTATTATGGATTTACACAATATTACATTATATTATATGCCCACATGTAACATCATTTGGGGGTGTCCACTAATATGTGTATATAAGTATACATTGTAATTGTGATTCATTTTGTTCCAAATACAAACATGAAATAGATGAGTATTTAGGGAAATATGTGTTTAGACAGACAATTTCATTTTATATATATTGCTATACATATTGTTTTGACATATAGAGTGTTATTAATATTTATATTAGTTTTGTATTAATTTATATTTTTATGCATTTTTTGGCGCCAAAATTGCTTTAAAAGGATTGTGGTAAATGGTTTTCATTGGTTCTGATGAAGTCTACCGATAGTAGATGAAAGCGCTAAACCCATGGATTGCAATTTTTGGTGATTGTGTTATTAAAGCAGTTGTATTTTATCGGCTGAGTTTGGAGTGTTTGGTGTAACAGAGACAACTGGGATAACATCGGCATTGCTGTGAGGTGTTTTGGTGTCACTAAGTGAACAATTGTGGTACGAGGCTGTTTGGTACCTTCTACACGTTTTGTTCGAGCCTTGGAGGGTCCGGTCGGTTAACTGTGGAGTGACTTATGTAAGTTTGTTAATGCTAAGAAATCAGACCATGTGTAGAAGATATCATAGGTTGGTACTAGGCTATCAGCCCTAGGGCTTATACAAGCCTAGCCATAACAATTCCCTGGCTGTTTCTTCCCACACTATTTACTTCCCTGGACCCCTGTCTAGCAGGGCGACTGACGTGATCCCCGGGGTGAATTTTCTTTCTCCCATCCAATCGTCAAGGTTCCTTTTGAAGAGGGCCAAAGAGGCACTCTGCTTAACATGTATGGGCAATCTATTCCAGAGACTGTGGAGTCTCTGGGTCAGGAACCTATCCCTCCAGCATGTTTTGTTTATTGTGATGACAAGGTTTAGATCCATGGAGCATGTGGCTCTGAGGGATTGGGATTTCTTTAAGTGTAGCATGTCCAACAGCTTTGGGTTTGACATGGCCTTGTCAGAGATCGCCTCTGAGTAGACGATATGCGACAGAGTATAGCTGGAGTTTTTTAAGGCGGTCAGCATAGGGCATCTGCTTTAGGCTTGTGATTCTTTTAGTGAGGTATTTCTGCGGCCTTTCCAGTTGTTGCAGATGTCTTGAGAGGTACATACCAAACGGGGCATTGTATTTTATAATGGGTCTAATGAGGGATGAGTACAGTGGGACAATGACCTCCTTTTTTCTGGATGAAAAGCCATTAGTGATGTGTTGTGCCACATAGAAGTATTTCCTGACTGTTGTGGCGATGTGGTTATCGAAGGTGAGACCACTGTCCACCTGTGTCCCTAAGTCTCTTATTACACTTTCGGTGTTTAGTGTACTACCACCTATATGGTAATTCATGGATACATGTTTTTTCCCAAAGGGGATAACTATACATTTCTTGGCATTGAGCTTGAGCCCATGGCTCTGGCACCAAGCATCTGTTTCTGTAAGGCCCTTTTGTAGAGTATCCACATCATTTGGGGATTCAGTAATGGCTCCTAGTTTTCAGTCATCTGCAAACTTTGTTATCCAGAGTCCCTTAGTGTTGGCCTGTACTTCAGAGAAATAGATGCCAAACAAGAGCGGTCCCAGGACTGAACCCTGAGGTACTCCATTTGTCACTTGTCTGGAGCTGGATTTGGAGTCGGCTACTTTTACAGAGTGGGTTCTATCAGTAAGCCAGTTAGCAACCCATTGGGTGATGTAGGGATTAATGCCCAGCTTAGTAAGTTTATCTATGATTCTAGAGTGGGGGATGGTGTCAAAGGCCTTGGCAAGGTCTAGATAGGCTGTGTGGACCACCTTTCCCTTGTCCATGGCTCTGGAGACTGATTTGAAGAAGCCAATCAGGTTCAGGAGACAAGATCTGCCCTTCACAAACCTAAACTGGGTGGGGTCCAGTGTTTGAAGGTTGCCAATGTCTTTGTTTATAAGTTCCATGATAATATGCTCCATGGCCTTGCAGATAAGGCTTGTCAGACTGATGGGATGGTACTTTCCGGGATCCAAGGTGGATCCCCCCTTGTGGAGTGGGATAACTGTAGCTCTGCGCCACTCCATGGGCACGAAACCTGAGGTGAGGTTATGATTAAACATGACACTTAGGTGAGGTGCCAGTTCATATTGTAGTTCATGTAGTACACAGCCCGGGATGTCATCTGGTCCCATGGATGCTGTATTCTTAGGTTTGGAGAGTGCGTTTTTTACCTGTGTGTCCATTATTACTGGAATTTGGCAATCTTCCGGTATTGAGATGGGCCATTTAGGGGGTGAGAGGGGGTGAAGTTGGCACTGAATCGATCTGCCAGGATATTGGCAATATCCTTGGGATCAGTATATTTAATGCCACTCTGTTTTAGCTCAGAGCAGATATGAGCATTGCCATTTAGATTCTTGACATAGTTATAGAATGCCTTGCGGTTGTCTTTGGAATCTTTGGCAATTTTATTTTCATAACTAGCTTTGGAGGATTTTATGAGGGATCTCAGTTTCTTACTGAGGCTGGTAAGGAAGTTTTTTGCATCCTGGGATTTTCCTCTTTTCTGCAACAGTTTCTTCCTTTTGTTGTACAGTTTGTTTATGGCAGGGGACCACCAGATTGGCTTCCTTTTTTTGGATGAGAGCATCTTGGTTCTATTTGGGATGGCACGATTCATGCATGAGTGGATGTGCTCGTACAGTGCCTTAGTGTAGGATTCAGCAGTTGAACTTCCAGTTCCCGTCTGCATGGGTGTCATGAAGTTTGTCACTTCTGACTTGAGTAGCATGAAGTTGGCTTTGGAGAAGTTTTTTATGGAGGTTTCCTTACTGGGGGGTGGGGGTGGGATGTAGATGTTAAGGGTGATTAGCTTATGGACAGACCTGACTAACGAGGGGGTGACCATAGGTGTGGAGCATCGATTTCCCATGTTGGTAATGACCAGGTCTAGGATATTGGAGCCCCTGTTGGGACTATGGATTAGGTGATCCAGGGCGTTGGACTTTATAAATTCCAAGAACCGTTGGGCAAAGGTGTTGGTACATGAGTAGTTTTCCCAGTTAATGGCAGGGTAGTTAAAATCACCCAGTATTAGGATGTTTGGTTCTATCTTAATATTTTCCAGTATGTTTAGAAAGGTGTAGTGAGAATCTTGGGGTATGGTGGGGGATCTGTAACAAGCTACAATTTGGATTGCAGTCTTACCTAGTGTTAGTTGCACCTGGAGAATTTCAGACGCATTGTGTTGGGCAACTAGCCTGGTGGTGTGAATATCCTTGGTTAATATTGACACTCCTCCACCTTTAGTGTTTTGGGCCTGCTTTGGTGGCCGAAAAGTGTGGTAAGAGTTGTAGCCTGGTATTGCAGGGGTGTTCTCTGGAGCCTTGAACCAGGTCTCAGTTACTGCACAGATATCGATGTTCTCCATTTTTAGGAGTGCCTCGAGAGAGTGCATTTTGAGGTTTAGACTTCTAGCATTGAGTAGCATTACCTTCAGATTTTGCATGCTTGTACCTGTTACGGTGGTGGTTTTCTCATTTGAACTTTGCCTAAAAAAGGCACTATAGGGGTGGCAAGAGCCTTAGCCAGTAACCTGAATCCCAGGGGCGACAGGTGCAGACCATCTCTGGCAAAGCATCGTGGTCTGTCAGTCATGTCATCCCAGGCAGACAGATACTGGATCCCCTTTGAATGACACCAGAAGCTTAGCTAATTGTTGAAGTCAATCATTTTGTCCTTATATTGTGGTATCATTCTGGGCGAAGGCAGGATGCTGCTCAGGGCTAGGGTCATTCCTGCCTGGGCCACATGATCTGAGAGCTCTTCCATGTCTCTTTTCATGTAGTCCAGGGAGGTATGTCTCAAGTCATTCACTCCAACATGGACAATGACAGAGTCATATTTGTACTTGTTGTGGAGTGACTATAGTGCATGCGTTATGTGGCGGATCCTGGCACCCGACAGGCAGCTGACTGTAATTTTCTCCTTGTTCAACCTGGTGAGAGAGACATCAGTGTGCCGGACTATAAAGTCACCTATGACTAAAGTGTTAGGTACATTGTCTTGCCTTAGGGGCTGTTGCTGGGTGGCACACTGGTGTTGTGAACTATGTGACACTTTGGTTGTGACTGGTGTTTGTTTGCGTTTCAGCTTCAGAGGTCCTTGTTGCTTGGGGAGGTTACAGTTAAGGGCCTCTGCATATGTGGATTTAGTGTTGCTATATGTGGGTGTTGGTGGTGTGGGTTTAGAAGGGCTATGTGTTGCTTGAGGTGTAGTGTGGGTGTTAACCTTCTCCTCTTGACTGTCTACCACAATCTTGGGTGGAGAGAGCTTTGCTTCCATTTTGGCTATGTAAGTGCATCTCTCACAGGTTGTAGTGTTGGGTGGTAGGAGGAGAGGGTTGTCTGTGTACATAAGGCAATTGCTGCATTGCCCCAGTATGCCCAGATTCACCAGGTGGACAGGAGAAATCACCGGAAGCTGACCCTTGGACATGCCTGGTTTGGTGCTTTTTTTTTTTTGTAAAGTACAGGAGCTGTTTTCCCTTACCTTAGCAAGGTACTTTGCAGTTATAGGCTGTTTAGTGCCTACTACTAATTTCTCCTTATTAACAAGGAGAGTTGAGTGCTTGTATCAGTTTAAGGCTTCCTAGTGCTTTCCAGCAGGTATTAGAGAAAGTGCTAGTCAAAGGGATGCTTAAAGGTAAGATGAAAAAAAATGCACACTGCAGTGTGCACTAGAGAAGTTAGATGTGAAAGTAGGTAACTTAAGTTTTACCTGCTTAAAAAGTTAAGTTTTAGTGAAGAGTTACTATTTTTAAAACAGCAAGGTGGGTTGAAAGGGGTGGTCACTTTTGTATTCTGGTACTATGGAATACAGTAGGATGGCCAATAAATTTAAATAGTTGAAGGGGATGGGTTTTTGATTTAGTGATTACTCACACAAGCCAGTGAAAGTAGAGAGGAAATGAGATATATGGTCAGATTAACATAAGAGGCAGGCAACTCGAAAGACAGTGGTATTTAACAAGACAACTATAACTGGGTGAGAGGGCGGGGAAAAATTCTGCCTGACTCAGAAGAGAGATAGAGCTGTGGTCTCTTTTGAAGTTTTAATATGCTGTTAAAGCAGAATGCAAGTAAAACACAAGGTAAAGAAAACAAACTACAGTATTTAAAATATACAAAATACAAAAAATAAAAGCAAACTAACCTTTCCTTCACAGCAAAGTGTAGCAGAGTCTGGATGAGCCTTTCTGGTAAATCAATCAAAAATAATGATGTAATAACTGATAAACAGACTATTACAGCTACTTAATGATTATTTTTTCAGTTTGATCCTTCCAAAAAAACATAATTCTGATTTAGATTTTTCTTATATTTATTTGGATGTTATGAAGAATGGTTTATGTAAAGTTTCAGGAAATTGTTTAGTGGGTACTGATATCATTCCACATAAGTTAGTGCAAGAAATGTCCTAGGCTGTTTTGTCATAGTATAGTCCCAAGTGATTAGAGAAAATCACACATTATTCCCATTTTTAAGGGCGGTGTCATTCATCAAGTGTCAAACTATAAACCAATAAGTTTGAATTCAATCATTGCTAAATGTTTTGAGAGATGCTTATTACAACATTTAATCAGGGAAAATAAATATGGCATAAAATGGATGGCAGACAGTTTGGATTTATCAAAGGTAAATCCACATTAATATATCAATCCAATTTATATTAAAAATAAGTTTTCTGAGATACAAAGGGAATAATTGTTTGTTAAGTTACCTGAATGTCTCTAAAGTCTTTGACTCCTTACATTATGATAAAATAATTGAATGTTTACAACAATTAAATGTAAATACTTAAGTCTTGAATTCCATAATAAAGTAGTTAAGAAAATGAGAGCAACGTGTTAAATTTAAAGGTACAATTTCTAGGTGGTTATCTGTTAACATGGAGGTCCCACAAGGATCAATTCCAGGGTCTATGTTGTTTAATTTGTGTTTGCTAGCTTGCCTTCATCCAAAAATGTGGGTCTATATTACAACGACGAACACTTAAATGTTCGAATCTGTAAAGGTCGACCTTAACAGATCGAACAGTTAAACGTTCGAAGTTGTAAAAAAATTAAAAAACAAAAAAAAATGAAAGGGTTGTAGCATGAGGCAAGCCCCCTTGCACCCCCTACCCCCACTACTTAAATATACCAACTCCGAGATCGCACTTCAGTGAACTACAATGTGGAAATGTGAAATTTCCCATTCCCTACACTGTAGCGTGATCTTGAAGTTGGTATATTTAAGTAGCGGGGGTGTGGGGGGTGCAGGGGGGGCTTGCCCTTCTGCTTAAACCCTTTAGTTTTTTTTCACTTCTCATTTTTTTTTTTACATTTTTAAAGAAATTTGAACACTTAACTGTTCAATCTCTAAAGGTCGACCTTTAGAGATTCGAACATTTAAGCGTTAGTGGATCTAATATAGACCCCAAAAATGTTTGGGTGTCAAATATGCAGGTGACTGTAAATTTGAAGCTGAGATCAGAAATAGTATGGATGTCAATTATTTAAACTTGTATTCAAACAAAAAAAATTATTAGCAACCATAATAGGTCTCAAGTTTAATTATAAAAATGTAAGGTTTTGCAGTATAGGTACCACAAATAATTGAGGTTAGAAATAGGTGGTCAAGAACCTGGTACAGATCAGGGATTTTGGGACAATCACTAGTAATGATATGTCTTTCAAGTTCCATATAGAGGGTATTAAGATTATATCCATGAGTGAGAGTGGATTCATCTTTGATATAATGGATTTGAGAAGGTCAAAGGTCTTAAAGGCATTACTTATAACATTAAAAATACCAATTATTGCATATAATTTAACATCTTGTACTTTATGGCAGATATTGTATCTACTGAACTGATAATAAAGGAGATATTCTAAAAAAATTAAATTTATAAAAAATTTAAAATATGAAGAAAGATTAAACATCTCCATATTTACAGCACCATTTACAGGTTAGTAAAATGTAAATTGTGCCTAGCATTTAGGGCTTCTAGAGAAGAAGTGTTAAGGGAAGATCTATGCCTTTCATTAAAAACCAACTTGTATGAATGACAAAAAGGAGAATTTTGTTTAGAACAAAAATTAGCAGAACTCAACAAATAGAGATGTTTTATTACACAAAGTAAATCAAAACTGTGGAACATTCTTCCAACTAAGGATTAGGGAAATAGAAACTTTGAAAATCATTAAAAGTCAATTTGACAATTATATTGGACAGAACAAGTACTAATATAGCATACAGGAAACTGCCATATTACAGGTATAACCAACCAATAGTGGCGAGGAATTAACTATATAACTATGTAATTATATCTATATTCAGAACCTCTAAATGGTGCATAGTGCTGCAGTGTAGGTGCAGCATGCAGCAAATATGGTATTAAAATAATATAAAAAGTTCTTATCATCCGAATACATGAAACATCCTTGGCAAACACCCTTATATCATAAAATACAAAAAAACACACAGTTGTATTAAAAATAGGTAAGTGATACATGCTGCTGAGAGGTACTGCTCCAGATCACAACTGTGGTTTTAACACAAACTGCAGCAGTAATAAATAAAACTCCCTATCATCCCACTACACTTACCATTCTTATTCACAAATATTATTCATACACTATGTCAACAAACAATTATTTTTTTGGGACATACAAATACAAAAAACAAAAATTCACCAGCAGGGCAAATGGAAAACACACCTTTATTCAGAATATGTCAGGTTGAGCGCTTTCATCAAAAAAGATTGACTTCATCAGAACAATTGGTACAGGCAGCCAAATTCTTAAATACACATAAACCTAAACTGATAGGTCAAAACCACACCAATCACTTCAAACATTAAGAATAAATTAATTAATTAATAAATAATGCGAATTTTACTAAAAACTGTTTTTGTTTAAAGTGAAAAGAATTTTTTAAGAAACTTTCTTTAAAAAGTACTTCTGTAAAAATTATTTTGTACAAATATACCCAAGTCCAAATGACTACTTTTCCTAAATAAGGAAGGATCATTGTCTTTCACAGATAACTTGACCGTCCTACAGCAGACCTGTTACCCACCACTCCCCCATTCCCTCAGTTGCCTTATAAAGAAACAGTAGCATGGTCTTCTTTCACAGACTGAAAGCTTTCCCCACTTCTCACTGTCTAGAAACTGAGCACATAGCAGTCTCTTTCTATGATGTTCCATAGGAATTGAAAATATTACTATGTTGTTGTTGTTGTGTCTTTCGGCTTTTTCCCGGTTAGGGGTCGCCACAGCGGAACTCTGGTCTGCTAATGATTGGTAGTTGATTTTTACATGCCGAGTTACCAGCCCTGAAGCACAACCTTCAACGAAGGCACACCCATTCACGCATGTCTCCACGCAGAAGACGCTCTAGCTGAGAATCGAACTGGACAGCGTCTTACTGTGAGGTGACAACGCTACAGCAGCACCACCACCGCAATTGAAAATATTACTATACCTTCACCAATTCCTCACTTTCTTTGCTCAATGTGGGATTTATGGCTCCCACCTTATGAAGTATGCTATTACCATTGTGAAGTTTTTTTTTTTTTTTGGAAATGCCAATTACACATGAAACTTTATTACACAGACCAGTAAAATGGGTATTCTGAAAGTTTTGCCTTAAATTTTATTAGTGTCAAACGTATGACTCTGCATTCAATTTGTTAAACATTTCCTCATAGCTTTACAGAAGTTCAACATTTTATACCAAACTTGCAAAATGTCATCTATAGGATCTCATTTAATGAACAACTGTACTGTCTATGCATATTTTTATGCTAAACTTTGGCTTCAGAAGGGAGAGGTCATTTTACAGAGTGAAAGTAAATTCATATTTTAAGATGGAATTACATGGTGACACTTTAGACTATACAACATTGACTCCTAAGATACATATTGTGAACAGTTTTCTAAAGTATTACTGACCACAAGAGTTGCGAGTTTGTGTTTAATTTGGTATATCTTTCCTTATTTCTTTACTAAGTTCAAAATTTTTATTCCTTTTTTGCAAACTATTACTGATAGGTACTCACTTCATTAATTGTTGTACTGTCATTGAACATTTCTATCACAGAATGTGATTTCAGGTAGGAAACATTTCACATAATGACTGCAAATTCACCATTTAAGATAAAATTGTGCAATGCAGACCTATTTTCCTAAAATATTTCTAACCACTAAATTTAAGACTCTTTTGTTAATTTGTTTCACATTTCCTTCAAACTTTACACCCCATGAGACCTCACAGACTTCATGATGTATATTCCCTAAGATAAGTATTCTGAAAGCTTTTACAAAATACTACTAAATCCCAATGCTGTAAGTATTCATGCAATCTGTGGTCAATTTTCTGATATGTTTACTAAAACTCTATATTATATACAAGGTCTGAGGGTCTCACTACAAGTGGTAAATGCTGTGGCCAAAAGGAGCACTTTTTGGTGTCATGGAAAATGTGACTCAGACGTGTTCAGCCATAGTAAGGAAAGCCTTCATTAATGGCTAATTTGCATGTCTCTGAATTGTGTGGTGTTACTGCTAGTACTAATTAGCACTCTTGTGGTAATCACTGCTGGCATCCTATTCATTGCATTGGCGCAGGCACCCCAGGTCATTCTCCTGTACACATGCGTACACACACACACACACACACACACACACACACACACACACACACACACACACAAACACACAAACACATGTGCCTGGACACACCCCCATCTCTATTAACTGTCCCTGAGTTTACAGAAGGTCCCTGATGTAGTCTCCTTTTTTTCTCTGCCCCTCATAAATCATAGATAATTATAGTTGGTCACTAATTCCAGACATAAGAGTTTAATTCTTCTTAATGTTCAGAAACAGCATCAAGTTGATAAACTTATTGATCTATTAACTTTTTAAGTGACTCAGGGTAATATTTAAAAAGTCTCCCTGGTATTGTCTAATGTTCCCTCTAGCTTTGTCTGGATATCTTTTTCTTTGCTTTGTCTGGATGTCTTGAGCATGGCCACTGAGCAGTACAGTAGCTTTCCACACAGACACCCCCAGTCCTCTCAATTGCCCTTGATTCTACAGAACTGTCCCTGATTTTGTCTCTCATACATACCTTGCCATTTGTAACTCACAACCATTACAGTCAATAATGCCAGATGTTTGCGTTTCATTATTATTTTTGTTCAGAAAATGCACTGTGATGCAAGACCTGTTGCCTTATTAATTTTCCATGTCTTAGAATAAATGGTAAAGCATGTCTCTAGTGTTTATTGTTCCATCCCCCCACCATATTTCTTATCGTTAAAAAAAATCCTTCATGGTGCACAACTTGCACTGGTATTGTAAGTGCCTTAAGGTAATATTTACACTGTGTTAAAGGTGTCTAAGTTTTCCTTCATCAGGAAATGTTCTGCCATACCTGTTGTTCTATTAACTTTTTACATGCCTGACAGTAATATGTAAATATCTCTTGTGTTGTGTGTTCCCCTCCCCCAAATATTAAAGGCTTTGCTTTTTACTAACAACAAAATAGTGGCTCTCTACCTCCCATTCTCTGCTAGTTTACCCAATGATAAATCCCCTATAATGCTATCCTCTCAACAGAACAAATAATAATAAAAAAAAAAAAACAAAACAAGTAACTCTCAGATATTCATATTTGTATACTCTATATGTATTGACTCACTTTTAGATATTTTAAAAATTGTTAACTTCTGCTAAGTATGCTCAACTGTATAAATTTCCTGTATGATGTGATGCTTTCTTCTTATCGTGCCATATGGTATCTTTTGTACTGTACTGTACTGCAGCTTTTCTCCACGGGCGTCCGCTGAAAATGGACCTGTGTCCAGTTGGACTTTCCCAGTAAACAAATGTAAAATAAAAATAAAAATGAATAAATAAATAATTTAGTCTAGAGAAGTTTAGAGTTAGCAGCCAATCCACTCCCCGCAACACAGTCACCATATATCACGGCCCTCCCCTCACCCAATGGTATTCATGGACACACAGACACACACACACACACACACACACACACACACACACACACACACACACACACACACACACACACACACACAGTCTCTCACCCAAGACCAGTCATACCTCTGTAGACACGCACACATGCTGCCACACACATATTCACACACACACACACACACACACCCTACCTCTACATGAACAATTACCTGATCTTACTTTTTACAGTCTCACCCATTGACTACAGTGGGGGACTGTAACTTTTTGTCTATTTTAATTAAGACGGGTGGCCATTTTAATTTATGCAACTGAGCAATTCTCTGAATCACTTAAACAGAGTAATTCCCTTACTGCAGGCATTTTTGGAGGAGAGGAGAGTACATGGCTAATTAGTATAGGCCACTCTCCCAGAATACCACAACAGCATGGAGCATATGCACCCCCCCCCCCCATCACTGTGATCTAACAGTGTGGCTAGAATCACCATAGTGGGCCTGTTTCTAATGAGAAAGGGCCACTACCAGTGTTAGCAGCCCATGTTAGGGCTTACTATTGGTGGTGGTCCCTTTTGAGTCCAGGCTAGGGTCAGAAAAAGTGCCAAACACAGAATGTCTCCTTATGTGCAACTGCACCATCCTTACACATTTTTGTCACAGAAGGTGATTTTGCATAGGAAACCTAATTCTACAGTTAAGAAGGATGCAACCTTTTAAAAAAGAAACTGGATAATTACTCTTTAGATTTCCTGACACATGCAGACCTGTAATATGAATATTCTGATATGTTTCTCCCAAATGTAACAGAGTTCTAAAGGGATGAGTCTGTGTTATAATAAACCAAAAGGATGGGTAGCTAAGGACAGATGTTTCAGCTATTTGATTTGCCAGTGAGGGTTAAGAGGTAAGCTAGAAAGCTGGATGTGGCTTATAAAATAACAAATACAAAGGAAGGGTGGGGTGAGTTAGAAGTTATTTTTTTTTCAGCAAAGGAAGGGGTCCCTGCTGTATTGTGTTGTGTAAAGCAAAATAAGAGTTTTTTTTGGAAGGGGAAAGGATGCCTGCTGTATTGCTGATTGAAATATGAAACAGGCGTTATAGCCAGGAAATGAGTTTCTGCAATATTGCTTAGTGCAGTGTTGAGTAAGAAGAGATCCAGAATGAATGGGGAACTAAAATATGTTTTTGCTGTGTTGTCCTGTGTGTACTACTGGAAAAGTGACGGATATTGTTTCTGATGTTGACTATACACCTCAGAAAGGAACTTGGAGATGCTAGAGGCATGGCTTGCCTGGACATCTATCTAATGAAATTTAACTTTCTTCATTTGGGGAGGCTGCATTGTCAAATAATGACTATTTTTTTACAAATAAATGACTATTTTTTGTTTACTACTATGAAACCAGGATTATGTTTATCACTGTGAAAATGCAGCTGTTGCCAATACTGTGAATACAATCTGCTTCCTCTACCAGAGCCCCTATACAGGAAGGTAAATAATCTACTGTTTACTTCCTCATTTTTAGCACCCTGACATTGAGTTGGGTTGTTTCTTTTGGAGCTTTTAATTTAGGCACATTGAAGGGTTTTATGTTAAGCAAGAACACAGCCACTTGGGAAAACTGTTAGTTGTGTACAAACACTGCCAGAGAATTTAATCACTGTTTGATTGTTTTTGAGTTAAGTAAATTGGTCTTGCCTTACATTTTGTAAATTCCTTGTACGCTGAAGCTTTCCCAAGGTAATTAAATACTTGCCCAACATGTCCTTTTCCCCACATTAGTGCAATCGTGGAATTGGTATATATAGTTAGGAAGGTGTGGGGACATAGCCCCCCCATCTGGGGGCGGTTTAATTTCTTCAGTGTGCATTTAGTTTATATTTGGGCAAAGGATTTCTTACACTGGGAAAGCTTCAGCGTTCCGATATGTCAGGTTTATGTATTTTCATTCTTACAAAAATGAATGTCAGTGTTCTGATTTTTGTTATTTTTAAAGTGGATCCATACATACACATACACACACACACACACACACACACACACACACACACACACACACACACACACACACACACATATTTACGGACAAATGCAAAGCAAGAACTTTGTTTAATATGGCAAACATTTCCTCATAATTTTACTACAGTTCAACATTTTTTGCAGTAAATTTGCAAAATGTTATATATTATACATATATATATATATATATATATATATATATATATATATATATCTACACACATATACATATTTATACACATATACATACATACACACACACACACACACACATATATATATATATATATATATATATATATATATATATAGGACTTTCTATCATGAACAAATAAACATTTCTTATACCACCTTGTACCTTTTAAAATCATACTGTTTGCTGGTTTAAGGATCGAATACTTTCATCTCCCAAATTCACATTCACTGCTTGCTTTTCAGAGTTGCCAACTCCAATCCCTCAAATTCATGTACTGTACTTGTTGTCCAGCCATCCACCTCCCAAGGTTTATGTCCATAAGTTGCTGTCCAGAGTGGCTATATCCTGAATTCATGCCCACTGCTTATTATACTGGATCACCTCTTTTTGACCTCCTGAATTCATGTTCATTGTTTGTTGTCAAGAATTGCCCAATCTCCCAAATTTGTCTTCACTGGATGCTGCCCAGGGCTACCCTGATAATCAAGCAGTATGATTTTGGAAATTGGCAAGAAACCAGAGTGTCCAGAAAAAATCCACAAAGACAAGGGGAGAACATGAAACCTCCACATGGAGAATGAGCAGAAGTAGTCAGGATTCAATCCTTTGCCCTGGAGCTGTGAGGCACAGATATTACCACTGAGTGCCTGTACCACCTCTTGGCTCAGCATGTCTTTGTCTAAGGCAGTTGGATGCTTCCTGTACTGATATGTTGCATAAAAACGTACAAAGCGCATATCTGGTTCAGCTGATGTGGACTTTGAAGGAACATTGGAGTATAGATTTCTAGGTATTTAATACCTATTTCTCAAGGAAAAGACTCACTAAGTTGCAGAAGACGTTTTCATGAAGACTCAGTTCCATTTCATTGAAGATAAGGATGTTATGGCTCTAAAACAAAGTCAAGTGAAAACGTATACAAACTTTGTGGCAGCAGCCAGTTGGGATATTCTTAAAGCAATATATGTTTTTTTTCTCAGTGTTAAACATCTAACAGTAATAGAGTAACTGATGTCTGTGTAAGCCTTACTTGGATGTACATCAGTTAGCAAACAGTCTCTGTGATGTTTTTCAGAAAAAAATTTAGCAGACAGACTCTGTGAACACACAATGACCAAATGTTTCATACATCCACAACTTAAAATAAGTGTTAAGGTGCAAGAGGTGTCAATATCTATCTGCTTTCTATCTATCTATCTATCTATCTATCTATCTATCTATCTATCTATTTATTTCCATTTGTTAACCAATACAGTCTGACTTTGTGTTTGCCCTTTTCAGTGGAGGCCAAGAATAGCTCCATGCAGATGATATGCAATCAATAGCTGAAAAAGTTGATGTAATGAAAATAAATAAAAAGTTGATATAATTTAAACACAAAAAGTAAATGTACTTCATTATTTAAACAAGAAATACATAGGACAATCAGAGATACACTAATACAGAATGTAATTTGTTATTTTTCCAGTAAGTGATTCTTTGCTTTTTGTTTATTTATTGCAATGTCTGTATAGATTAAGTAGTAGAGAAGCACAGCATGGAGAGTTATGGAAGGACAGAAAAGAGCAGGACAAGAAAGGGCCAGCAGGTGATAGGAGAAGGGGGAGAGATATAGATGACCTGGTTCAAGGTATGAAGAAAAGAGAAAGGGGAGGAGAAGGACAAAAAGGAGGTAGTACAGCAGAGGAAGTTAGCGACATTAAGAAAGTGGAATGGGAAAAGGTCACGTCACTGTCTACTATTAATAGATACAGAGGGGGGCAATGGATGGGATGACTTGAAAGGGCAAATAGGTACAGGAAAAGTGAGGAGCAAGAGTATGAAGATGTGTAGGATGGCAGAAATATTACAGTTTGTGAGGGGCTATTTCTGTATTCACTAGAAGAGAATATCCTAAGAGACAAAAGTTATGCTGTTCTACAAATGGAGAAAGTGTACTTGTTGCAATGGCATGACCATTTGTTTATTAGATACTGCTTAAACTTATTTGAAAGGATCTTGAGTTTGATTCAGTTCTACAGTTTGTGGAATGGAGTTCTAGAGTTTAACTAAATGAACAGAGTACAGAGAGTTACCATAATGGTTATATGATATAGAAGTGGTTTTCTTTTGGGTGCTGTGATCTGAGTTCTCTGCTTGGAGTATATTTTATAAGGAGGTAGTTAAGTGCTGGAAAATGTTTAGGTTTTTAAAGGACTGAATTAATGGTTCTAAGTTAGAAATAGGATACTGTGTTATTCAGTTCAACCCACAGGAGTTTTTTTTTGGGGGGAGGGCAATAGGCTGATGGGTTCCATTTGGTTGGGAAGTGGCAAATTTATCAATTTTAGTGCATACTCTTTTGAGGCTATGGAATTGAGGTTTTTGAAGACCAGTGAAAACAGATGATGCATAAAACAGACCAGGGTAAATGAGTCATTGGGCAGATTGTAGCTGTGCTTCTTTTCTTAAATATGGTTTGAGTTCGTACAGCACACTGAGTTTTTGATGAGTTTTATTCATTACGTAGTTGATATGGTGCTCAAATTTGAGACTTTGATCTATAATGACCAAGACAATTGTGTTGTATGATTAACTAGCTCTAAGACTGATATTTTTATGGTTATGGTTATTTAGGGGGATTTTTATCAGGATGCATAAGGGGAAAAAACATTATTTTAGATTTCTTGGCATTCACTATTGGATATGATTCCTCAAGCTAACATTTCAGTTTATTAAAGGTAAATTGAGTTAGGTCTTGAAGTTGGATGGGTTGTTGGCATGACAAATGAAGTTGAAGTCATTTGCATACTGCATTATTGCTCCATTTTATCATGTTTATGAAGAATAATGGTGAATATACTGAGGAACACCTACTGTGATTGGTGTAAATGATGAATGGCTATCTTTCCATCACATTGACTGTGACCTAGCAGACAAGTAACTAGAGGCCCAGTCAATGAGAGTGTTGGACAAGTCAAGCTGGGCAAATCTTTCAAGTAGGAGTTTGTGAGAGACTGTGTCAAACACTTGGGACACATCAAGGAAGATTGCAGAGGTAAGGTAATTATTATTTCAGGTGAGTTAGTAGAGAAAAGAGAGAGTAGCTGAATCAGTGCTGCAACACAGTATAAAACCACGCTGAAGAGAGAGAAGGTTAATTTCATTTAGGTGATGCATTATTTGTTGATGCAAAATTTTTGTAAATTTTTTGATAAAGGTGATAAACTGATAATAAGTCAGAAATCTGAAAACAAGAATTACCACCACCTCATTTATGGATTAGGATTATGCGAGACTGGCTCCATAAGTTAGCTACACATTGCTCAAGGATGGATCTATTAATGAGAATACATATAAGTTAGGCTAAGGAGTGGCCTGAAATGTTAAGATATTCAAGAGGGAGTTGGTCAGGAGCTAAAGTGGTGGGTTTTAGTTTTTTAGGAGCTTGCTGATGTGCTCCATGGAGCTGGACTGAATGAATAGTTTATTCTGAAGTGTGTTGGGTGAAGTTTGGGTGTATTTCTCTAGCCTGATCAGTATTAGTAATGGAGAGGTTGTCCCAGTGAACTAAATGAAGCAGTCATTTACTTTACAAGAAATGTTGTAATTATTCTCATTTGGACCTTGTTTTTGGTTTATTAATGTTATTCCATAAAGCTTTAGGTTTTTTGTTGTTGTTAGACTAGGTGCTGTTAAAGTAGCTTTTCTGAATCAGAGTTAAATTGAGAATCTGAAAAGCTTCTCTTAGATCTGGTCTAGGCAAAGGTTGTACATTTGAGCAATTAAGTGTGTCTTCTTTTAACATAGGTGGGGCTATGGTAGTTTATGGAGTAATACAGTCATATGGCCATTTATACCTTGCTAGTACCCTCCCTTATACCTCACCTCAATTACTTTTCAAGGAGTGATAGGACAGTCATGACAACTGACAATTTGTGAATACCTACATGAATGTTTATGTCCTGTTTAAAGGAAAATATTGTCATGTTGCTGGATCTAGAGTGGAAGTTTGTTGCATAGAAGGTGTAGATTTCTGGTCCTGTTGCTTGTTGTACTGTTTGATTGTGAACATGTAATAGGTCTTGGATTGCTGGATCCTTAGTATCCAGAAAAGAAAGGTACAGATCACCCCTACAGAGTCTATACGACACTGAATGCAAGGACAGAGCCTTCAGCCTTTCCTGGTAGCTCAGGTCTTTTTAGTCCCATGCTTATTTTTGTTTAGGCCTTCTGGGGTCTCTCCAACAGCCTGGTATGTCTAGTAAGATGCATTCCAAAGGTGGCATCATATTCTACCTTAGGGCTCACCAGTGCAGACTACAGTGGCGTAAGGACTTCTTTAGATCTAGAACAGATATCCTTTGCTGATCAGTTGCACCAGATTGAAGGATTTCGTAACCACTGTTGCAAAATATGATCAAAGGAGAGGGAATTATCTACCTATGTTTTAAGGTCTTTCACATCATCTTCATTTTGGAGTAGAGTGTTGTCAGTACTGTAAGCAGGGTTAAGATATTGTTACCAAATGTGACAATAATGCACTTTTTATCACTTACTTTTAAGCTATTTTCTGTGCACCAGTTATTAACATATGTAAATTCAAATTGTATCTTCTGCATGTTAGAAGTAAATTTGAGGATAACATCCAGTTTATAATAATCTACAAATATGATTTAAGAGAGATCCCCATTTTTGATATGGAGATTAGAGAAGTATATACTCAACAGAAGGTCCTAGTATGGATCCCAGAGTGACTCCACTGATTACCTTCATGTCTCTTTGAGTTCAGATCTGCTATTCTCACTGTGTGGGTTCTGTCCATCAGCCAATTTACTATCCAGCTAACTACATATAGGTCAGTTTGGAGCGCATTTAACTTGTTAGTTATGTTACCATGTATTATGGTTCATTTGCTTGGGAGAGGTCAAGATATGATGTAAGGACACCATAAATAGTATCCACAGCTTGTGTTACTCTCTCAAAGAAATTTACCAGATTCATTAGACAGGATCTATCCTTAAGAAAGACAAACTGCTGGAGGTCAAATTCAGGGAGGTTTCCAACTGCCTGGTCTTGATTTATAATAGAAGTTAGAATCCACTGTAGAAGATTGTACCAGTTAGAGGTTATATCAATTTTGTTTTTTTGTAATTAGCTGTTTAAAACCACATCGATTAATTGTGAAGGTGACGACCTTGAGTGACTTCTAAGTTGTAATATTAGAGTAGTCTATGTTAAAAATCTAAAATTATTATATTTTGTTTTACGTTTAAAGTAAGCCAGGAGAGAGTGTCTTCAAGGATATCAATATTGTGAGAGGCTTGATTAAGTAGAATATATATATAAAGGCAATGCATAGGCTTTGGTATGAAATTAGTTTCAGAGATAGTGGCAGGATTTCAGATTTGTTGAAGGAGGACAAGGGGAGCTGAAGTTGAAAGCAGTGAGTTCAACCTTATTAGAGTAGAAAATTAGAATTTCTTCTGTTCTTTTTGATGTTTGATTCATTCTAAGTGCATTGTAGCCAGGGGGTGTGATGATCTCATTAGAGATCGCTGGTTCCAAATCAGAAATAGAATGTTTGGTCTATGGTTGTCTGTCCAGGTATGTAGTTGTTCAAGTATATTACATATGCTTCTGGCATTAATGTGACAGATGTTAAGTCATTTATGGACAGCATTTAGAATTACAGTAAGAGTTAATGTAAATAGAACCAGGATTAGGGTGTATATTACTATGAGTAGGAGAAAGTGTTGTCTTTTAAGGTGAAGGTGCAGCTGTAGTATCTTCATTAACAAGAGCTCTTCTTTACTATGTTATTTATTTATTTTTGTTAACCGGGTAATGTCTGGCTGGGCACGGGGCCTGTTTTCAGTGGAGACCCGGGAGAAAAGCTCCCAAAACATAAAGTAGAACGAGTTAACAACAATTAAAATAAGAAGAAATCATCATATAAAAGACTAAAACTAGTAACAATATTTACAAAGCGTTAGTCAGGCTTGAGATACTGTACAGATTAACACAATAGTAAGTATTCTTTGAATACAGTAATCAAGGCAAGGACATACATTTTCACAAAACAGTTGTATGACCCAAACAGAATTAGCATGGAGATAAATTTTAGGCTAACAGAGATGGCTCAGGTTATGATTATTTCTTGAGCCTAGGGTTTAAGCAGTTTAGATATAAGCAGTTTAGCTGTTGTCTGCAATCTAGCTGATTATGCAACTAAGATCTCTGCTGATAACAGCAGTAGCCTAGCCTGGAGTATGGTAGGAGCAGAGCCATTGTTTAGCTAGCTGTTCCTTGAGAAGATTTTTGAATTTGTAATAGTTAGAGTTTTTTGCTATATGTTGAGGAAGAGTATTCCATAGTTTGGCAGTATTGTGAGAGTAGAGTGAGGAGCCTTGTGGATTGTGGGCATGGTTAATCTTTAGCATTAGTTTATTAGAGGATTTAAGTGATCTAGGATTTGTATTGGGTTGGATTAGATTACTCAGTGCAGGGCAGTTATCAGGTTGGTTAATTATTTTCTTTACAGTGGACAGTTGAATTAAGTTTAGGAGGTTTGGTAGTTCTAGCCAGTTGAGTTGGGAGAGTACTGAGCAGTGCTGTGTTCTGTAGAGGTGTCCTGTTGCGAATTTGGCTATTTTGTTGTAGCAGGACTCTAGTTTACTTAGGTCTGATTTGTGTAGATTAGTAAATATTCAGGATCCATAGAGGAGGGTGGAAAGTAGTTGAGAGTGGGCAGTGGCTATTCTGGTACTTTCAGTCAGGTAAGGTTTGTCTCAATTAAGGGTGCCTAGTTTGGAGTGCACCTTTTTGATGGTGATGGGGATATGAGCATCAAACCTTTGGTTATCATCAATTGTGACACCTAGGAGTTTGGTTTGGCTAGTGGGTTCAATTTTAGTTCCATTTGTTGAAAGGATTTTTAGTGGGGAGTGGCATATTTTGGGTTTGTTGTAATTAAATATTAGTAGCTTGGTTTTGTTAGGATTCAGTATGAGTTGATGATTTGTGAGGTATTTTTCTATATCTTTGAAAGAAGGTTGCGTTTTTGTTTGCAGTTCCTGGGGGGTATGAGCTGAACAGATAAGCATGGAGTAGTCGGCGTACTGGATTATGGAGGCTAGTTGGGTTGCAGAGCTGAGGTTATTGGTAAATATTGTAAAGAGTAGGGGTCCAAGTATGGATCCTTGGGGTACCCCTACAGAGATGGGAAGAAGAGGGGAAAGTGTTTTTCCCATTTGGTGGCTTGTTGGCAGTTAGAGAGGTAGCTGTGGAATACGGACAGGGTAGATGTACTGAGACCATAGGATGACAGTTTGTTGAGTTGGATTTGGTGAGAAACGGTGTCAAAGGCTTTTGACATGTCAATGAATATGGAGGAGACAATCTTACCTTCATTTATTAGACTTTGGATTGTGTTCATAAAAGACAGTAGGGCAGTGCATGTGCTATGCTTTGGCCTAAAACCATGTTGCGTGGATGAGTGGAGGTTGAGATTGAGGAGGGGGGGTAAGGAGTTGGGAGTGGATGGCATTTTCTAGGATTTTGGCTAGAGGGGAGATGATGGCTATGGGGTGATAGTTTGATAGTTCTTTAGAGGTACCCCCTTTATCTAGGGGGATGATGTGAGACATTTTCCACAGATAGGGGACATATTTTCTGAGATTGATCAGTTGATCAGTATAGATATGGAATAGGCAACTGAGGGTGCTGCTATTTTAAGGAATTCATTGGGTAGCCGATCAGCTGCTAGACAGCAAGGTCTGAGTTGGGAAAGTTGAGTTTTAATGTAGTTAGAAGGGGTTCAGGTAATCAGAAGAGGGAGAGGGTACTGTGAATGGGTGTGCAGTGTGTTTGTCTAGGAGTGATGTAATAGTGTTTATAACGTGCATGTTAAATTGTGTTGCTATTGTGCTAGTTGAATTGGAGGTAGAAGGTGGGGGGTTGGGGTATGGCCTGGGTTAAGGAGGGTATTTATGGTTTGCCAAAATTTACTTTTTATTTATAGGTCTGACAGCAGTACAGTTTAATATATGGTATTTCATTTGATGTTTGTAGTTTTTTATGGATGTTTGAGATGTTGGGATTTGAATTCCTGTGAGAAGATGGTGTGTTCTGCTGTTAATAGAATAAAGGAAACAGATATGATGTTCAGTTATTACAGCAAAAAGATACATCATAAGAGGTAAAAAGAGAAAGACAGCTGGGGCCATGTGTTTGTGATTGCCCATTTTGGTGAAGATTCTGTTTTATTGTACAACAATGCTAAGTAGTTGGCTAAGGTTTTGCTGTACTGTGGTGTTTAAATGCAGTCTTTATTTAAGGTGATGTTAGGCATGTTGTAATTGTATAAGGATGGCTGATAGGTTGATGACCATTAGGGTGGTGAAATATTGATGCAGTAATCAGTGTCAGTGGAACAGCAGTGGCACAACTGGTAGTACTCTTGTCTTTGGCCCAAAACGCTGTGGGTTATATTCTTACACCAGGTAGATGGATTGTGGACATTGGAGTTCAGCATAAGGGGGTCCTGTACTACCAAGTGTGTTGTCCTTTGGATAAGATGGTAAACTTAGGTCCCACCTGCTTGAGCTGGTAGTAGCTCAGATGGATGTAAAAGATCTCATGGCATTTACTGAAAAGAGCAGGAGAAGTTCCTCGATGCCCTGGCCAAATTTCCTCTAGTAATATAAATACCATCTCAGGTCTCCCTTGAAAATAGGCTACTAGCCTAATGAGACTAATTTGGTCAACAAAAGAAAGATAAATAAATAAACAAATGAATGAATGAATGAACAAATAAATAAACAATCATAACTGTTAAAAGAGATGAGTGAAATCAAAAGCAGACACAGCTGACAATGTAAGCCGAGATGAAGGTGATTAGTCTGGGTGATGTGGGAAGGATTTAGTGGAGAGTGGTTAAATCTCAAGTTGAGTATACTGGGTGACATTAGTAGAGGTGAATAGGGTGCGGTAGGGGAATCTGCAGTTATGTAAGTAATGCTGCGTGGTTTGGAGAAGTACAAAGGTAGTCTATCCCAGGGGAGACATGAGTTGGGGAGGGAGAAATAGCAAAGTATGTCATCAGTCACAAGCTAGAGAAGTAGCCTATCAGTCCATGTATGTACACTGCTGTCCAGCTCAAGGAAAGATAACAGATTTAAATGACAAACAGGTAAGAGACAAAAATACAGTATGACGAAACTTAGTGCACTTGTCAAAGGTTATTAAACAGCCGATCTCAGTAGGACATAGCTGCACATTTTTATTGTAAGAAGATTCACACAGAGAGTGTAACAAAAGAAAAAGTTCTTACTCCTTTCACTGACTAGGAAAGAAACAGCTTCTTATCAACATGAAATACTCTTGTTTTTAACAGCTCACTTATACTCAGGTCAAAATATGGTGCCTAGCTTTTACATTGTAGGATGGTAGCAGGATAACATTGTCCAACCTGCCAGGCGGACACAAAAAAAATAGTATTTCTCTACTGAATGGATGAGAAAGGCTAATCACCTTCTGTGTGAGCCAATGAATTCAGAGAGAGAGAGAGAGAGAGAGAGAGAGAGAGACAGAGAAAGTCACTGTTAAAGATGGAATTATAGGAGCTATGGTACAAAGTGGTCATAGCTAATAACATTGCAAGTTCAAGAATATGAGGGAGTTGCCACAGAATTGTCACTGAACACTCTGAAAAGCGATAACTGTATCAGAAATACACAGGCTTAAAATTGCTATCATTACCACTATTATTCCTACTCGCGGTGGTGGTGCTGCAGTAGCGCTGTCGCCTCACAGTAAGACGCTGCCCGGTTTGACTCTCAGCTAAAGCGTCTACTGCGTTGAGACATGCGTGAATGGGCATACCTTCATTGAAGGTTGTGCTTTAGGGCTGGCAACTCAGCATGGAAAAATCAACTGCCAATCATTAGCGGACCGGAGTTTCGCTGTGGCGACCCCTAACCGGGAAAAGCCGAAAGACACAACAACCACTATTATTGCTACTATTACAGTGCAGTATTAGTCTAGCTATCAGTGGAACTCACACATACTAATCTGTTACAAATACTAATCAAACTTCTATACTGATATAAGTACTTAGGACTGTGTCCAACTGGAATGTACAGCTGGCTGCTGCTAAGTCTCAAACTGAACTCACAAATACTGAACAGTTGTAAATAGTAATCATATATATACACAGTTGTAAATATTGTTGAAAAGTGTCCTATTGTAAATGTACTTGTAACTAACTCATATTGTTTGTTGCTCCACTGAGCCCAGGTAGTGACAAATTAGGGTAAAGGAACAGTGCAACCACTCAGTTATTAAATAGTAAATAAATAGTTATGGGAAAAATATCACAGGAGGGGTGATGAGTAGAAAGCAGCAGAAAGGTGGATGGCATGGATTGCAGCTTGCAAGAAGAAACAATGTGATACTGGGGTACATTAACGTGAAGAAAAAGGATAGACTAGAAAAAGACAGGGAGTGCCATAGCTGACTCATCTGGTACCTAGTGCTAATCTGCTGAACCTCAACTCTATGTTTAAGGAAGAAAAAAAAGGTCTGTTCCCAGATCTACCACTCTTCACCTAAGCAGGTGCAACAGCTAGGTTTGTCCCTCTTCTTTCTCCTAAGGTGTGCCAGGTCCTAACAGGACAACAAAGTCTTTTGTTTTTAAAAACTGTACCAAGCTGCTTGCTATGTTTGCAGCAATCAGCTGGCTACAGCTTATACCATTATTCCAAATAAGAAGTGCTAAGGGAAGTCCTAATGGTGACAGCAAAAGCAGTATCGGAATTCATTTCCAAACTGACATTCAGAAATGCTGGTGCAGAAATAAATGCTTGTACTGCTCACCAATCAGCATCTGCTGCTTATGCCCCTTAACATCTTGTGCCTGGGGCTGCCCCCTTCACCCTGCCCTAGTTACGCTTCTGGACATAGGTAAGTAAATTAGTACAGAGTGAACAGACAGAGTATAAGTAAATCAGACTGCACAGGAAAATGTGGAAATAATTCTGCCAGAAAAGAGAGTAAAATAGAGTAGAGTGGACAGAGGGACAATAAAGTAGAGGTTATATGTAGCAGAAAATAGACAGATTAGTGGAAACTTTGATAAACAATGCCTCAGGAGTTAGCTTACTTACAATTTAAGGCTGAATATCACTGTTTAATTAGCACAATACACAATGTATGCAAATACACCTTTACCTGAGCTACATATCTCAAAAGAGGTATGCACCAGTCTATAAGTGAGATACACCAAGAAATCTTGTCCAACAAAAACATAGCAAAATCTACTAAGATACATGTAGCACAATTCCCAGTGCTGCATCAATTTTCATTTGCAAATATGCTGAAAGTATCAAATTGTCATTTTGCAAACTGAGTATAACAAAAAAAATTTTATCTACTTGTCTGTTTCAGCTCATTGCAGGAGTACAAGTTTTGTTGGAAGACGAAATTACTTAAAACCCTTGGGTGTAATTCACACACAAACATTTAAGGATTATTTGTCTGGGAAGACAAAGCTTCTTCTTAAGCTTGATGAAACTCTGTTGGCTTGTCACCCCCCCAAACAAAAGTGAAACAATTCTTTACATATTCATTTACTTAAAAAAATAAAGTCCAATCATATGTGCTGCTATGTATTATAAAAGTAAAAGAAAAATCAGTGACTTACAATAGAGAAAACAAACTGTGCACTTATAATTGGGCTTAAAACAGTGCACCAAAAACTACTCTACTTTTAATAGTAATTTGGAATTGAATTGAAAAAATATGGAACAAATTGCATTTGATTTGATTAATATCAATTAATGACTTTTTTGTTGCTGAGTTTTAACAGATAAGTGCAGGGTCACATATTTCTTGTATTTTTGTTGATTCAGTTTCTTTGGTAACGCGGGTGTTGGTAAACTCTGGTGTGTCACCTTTGATTCGTTTGTCATAGGTTCACCATCACTATTCTAGATGGTAGTTTTAATGTGTATATTTCTTCAAGATACAAATGCAGTGTGCAAATGGGTGCTGCCTTTTCATGTCATTTGTGCCACTGCAGCTTTCAAAGAGAAGAGTTTGAAAGCCAAGAAAACACAGACAACAGACTGACAATAAACTGTGGTCAGGAAAATAGGTAGATACACCAGCATTAATATAAAAAGTCATTAGTGGATGATGTGGTAACATTTATAAGAAATAACAAAATCTTAAATAAAGCAATAAAGACTTTTTTATTTTGTGCATAAATGACTACATGACCCATTGTAATAATGCAGATAAATATCATTTTTTTCTTACATTTTACTCCATCTTTTAGAATAAAGTTTTGCAATTTGTCAGAAATGAACATGAATACAATATCCAGCATGGTGAACATAATCAAGTCTGAACTACCAATAGTTAAGAACAGAAAACTTCAAACAGCAGTGATGAGATGTTTCCTCACCAGAAATGTATAAACTTTTATAATGTCATGTTGCAAGGTTTTTGCCCAATTACTAGTTGAAAAGTAACAGAATTCTATTCAGTCATTCATTGTGGTGCAGCTTACCTGAAAGGTTCAGATTCATGGACATCAAGGGCTGCACCCCGTATCCTCCCTTCTTTTAAGGCTTGGGCTAAAGCTTTCTCATCTACAAGTCCTCCACGGGCTGTATTCACCAGGAATGCCCCTTGCCTCATCTATGAAAAGAGAAAAAACAAGATAGTCAGCCCAGCAGTGATGTTCTCCATATGGATCCTGCAGCTGATAGTCTGGTTCAGTAAAAACATAAACATGAACAGAAATAAAGTACAGAAAAAAAGCAACAGGTGGTGTACCACAGGGCTCAGTGCTGGGCTCTCTCCCATTTGGTGTCTGTTTTTGAGATCATTAGGTCACCAGCCTTAGACTACGGTTACCCAAGTTTGCAGGTGACTGCAAACTGGGTGTTGTTATTCAATCTCTCACTGTCTTACGATTGCTACAGTATGGGTTAGATCATGTTAACAATTGGTAAAAGGGAAATGGTCTGAAATTAAATGTAAACGGACACAGTATAGTTTGTTTTGGTAAGCAAAACATTTGCACATACCATATAGGTAACTTATTCCTCCAGTCAGATATTGTCATAAGGGGTCTAGGCACTCTTACTGATAATTCCTTGTCTTTTGATCACCATATCTCCCTCAGTAATTTGGAAATCCTGCTATATGTCTCATTTAACAGATGGAAAGAAGTCTTAGTTCTCCTTTGCTGATATTTCATCACACCCATGACTGAATAAAAAGCAACTGTTGGTATGTATTTGTCTAAACTCAACTTCAGAGAACCAAAGCTAAAAAGATCAATGGCCTCAGAAAAGTTAGTTGTCAGGACAAACAGGTAGAATTCTTTCTCTCTCTCTGTACAGACTCCAGTATGGGGATCTGTATCTAGCCTTTCAAGCCATGAAATATTGAACCCTTTTTGGCCTCTTACTCCTTTGCAGAACAAATGGTTCATCAAATACGTGGTTAAAGCAACTTAACCTTCATCAACAGACAAATAAGGCACACAGGCATGATACATCTGTATCCCAATGTATCCCCCACCTGTGGTGCAAACTTCCACTGCATGCCACCTTCAAAGTAAACCTTGATAACTGAATGAGCAGCATCAAGTTCTCCCTGGTCTTTCTTGAGTTGCCCTCCTTGAAGTTGGAAATGCACTTGGAATATGGGTTATTAGGTAGACTTTTAATGATCTGCAGACTGACTGCATATTACTTACCTATAAACCCAAGAACTTAATAATAACTAAGGATGAAGTCTTAGAAAGACCTACCAGGAGATGCCAGCATTAATTTACAAAAACAGCAGTCAATAACATCTCGGTTTGAAAAGAACCCTATGATTTGTAATACCTGTAATACCTGTAAAATGGAAGTACATCTATGCCTAGGAGATTGAGGTAAAACAAATGAGCAGTAGTATATGTATACAATAAATATCAAACAGTTTGGAAGGAGTTAAGTGGCAGAGGTGTTTAGGGGAGAGAGTAGAGGGATACTGGAAATCTTGTTTTTATTTCAGAGATGAAGAACAAAAGGAGTAACTCACTGGAGAGATCTCTGTAAAGACAGTCCTGTAGAGGTATTTAGAAAATTCTGTGAAAGAGAATAGGTATATAACTTGTAGAAGGGGGCTTACACTCAGTATGGGGGCTTGAAAGGTTTGATTAAAAAATGACAAGAAAAGGGGGGGATGCAAAAGAAGAATATTAACAGGCTTAAAGTATCAATAAGGAGACATGGTTGATGCAATTAAGAGTCGGTAGGCAGAGGAAATATACAAAAACTAGCTGGAAAGACTCAACATGATATGGATAGGGAACAGTGAAAGATGCAAGGATGACACTTTTTAGGGGTAGCAGTAGGTGTGTTTTAAATTAAGAAAGTCAGACCAGTGGAAGACTTACTTAAGAAGACTTTGCATAGGTGGTACTAAACTTCAGTCAATATGACAAAGCATTATCATGTGGTAAAAAAATACTCTAATTACTGTCCAGCACTCACTGTGAGCCATGAATATGATAAATTCATGCTTATGTTTTTGCACTGTGCGTTTTGTCTTGAAGATATGCTCTCCAGAAGCCACCAAAATGGAACTTCCATGTGAGACTTTCTCAATTAACAAATATAAATCAACCAGTAAATAAATAACTGAATAACTATACAAATAATGAGGCTGTCAGGAGACAAGGGGGTTATGAGGAGGTGAACAGGTTTGGAAACTGAGTGCATAAAAGGAGTATAGGGAATGAGGTAGGATTTGTAAGGGACTGGAGATGTGTAACCCAGCTGAGAGGAAACAGATGTGATAGAAGAGTGGGAAATTTCAATGTAGTGAGACACTGGCAGGAAGTAGACTAGTAGTTTGAGTGTTAAAAGCTGTAAAGCATGGGCAAGTAAGAGGGCAGAAGAAGAAAGCTGGGGGAGAAGATAAGCATAACTCTGTGCTGAATTGTAGAGTGGTCAGCAATCAGGGAATGTTGAGAGGCAGGTGTGAGATTCAAGCTGCTCTACCCAGCTGTCTTCAGAATATTTTTCCTGGAGGGGCAAAGCCATTTTTGATGTAGAAAAGGCTAAGGGGGAAATACAAAAGTTTGTCCAACAAAAAGTGAGTCATCAAACAAAAGGACACTCTGCTTTTCATTCTTCTGATAATAAAGCTCATAAAGCGACTTGCCAGTGAAACTTTTCCAATGTTCCAAATGAAAATGCTTGAGAGACATAAAAAAGTAAAAAAGCTGGCTAGAATTGGGATTACTTTGGACTTAAACTGGAGTGTGGAGTAGGGAGATGGAGATGAACAGGAAGAAGACCAGCAACACTGAAAATAGTGAAGATATGTGAGACTATTAAGCATAAATTACATTTGTGAAATATGGCCTTACAAAAAAAAAATGGAAAGATTGGACTTTTGTTTACTTTGTTAAACTTGTGGGGAGTAAAATACATGTACCCCCTTCATGTCATTTTTGTTTGGTAGGAAACTGGAGGGAAAGGGAAAAAACACAGAAGGGAAAAACAAAAGTAGCTGTAAGCAAAACAATTTTTGTTCTTAACAGTATTTGTATAAAACATTTCACAATACAAAATTGCATGTTATATAGCAAAGCCTTTTCAATACTGTTGTATGTAACAAGATACTAAAGTAAAGAGGTGCATTTCTTTCTTCTCAGTTTTTGTTGTAAGAAATGTAGGTGTTACAAAGTAAAAAGAGAAGAAAGGCTGGGTTTAAGTAAATATGCTATAATTTTGAGTTGTTGAGGTGGGGGATGAGGTATGAAAGTGCAAAGATTATAACGTATGTAGAGTTGATAAGTTTAATCTTACTTTTTCTATGGTTAAAAGTTAATGCTTTCTGAAAGCATAACCGCTGTTTTTCACATCTGGGAGAGGAATGAAGACAAGACAAGAACAGACAGCAATTAGGTTAAGTAGAAGCACAGGCTATAACATGCATCTTAGCATGTATAAACTTAATCTTAATTTAAGTAATGCCTGTGGCATGCAAGCTGTTGATTTGAGACAATTGCTCCTATCAGGTAGGTTAAACTACATTATTTGAAGATGGGCATAGTTCTGTGTGTTTGTTTTAAGTTAATATGTTTTGGAGGTGTTTGGGGCGTGTGTTTGTTTGTTTGTTTGAGAGTTTTCATTAAAATAAGAAGTCTTGTAAAATGTGACATAGATGCAAATAGAGATGACAAGAAACAACTTTGTAAAAGATCAATCTGCCAAACATTAGTGGGTACATGTAATTAAGCAGAATGATGGTACTATACAAACTGCAGTGTATATATGAAAGACCTAATAAAAATTCTTTATTGGAAGCCACAAGTCTGCACCCATTATATATCATAAAAAATGTACATTTGTCACAATACTGTAAGGTAAAAAGTTTTTGTTCATATTCTCATGACTATAATGATTGTTCTAATAAGTTAACAGATTTTTAGCATTTGGTTATAGCCACCATGATATCCTCATGGTCAAAAATTTAGAGGATAGGAAAACAGGTCAGAGTTGTTATCTGATTCCAAAAACAATAATAAATATTTTGATATATTGTTTTTCACAACTACTTATGGATCTAATATGGTTCTTTTTAAAGAACTCATAAAAATATTGTTATATTCTGCAGTTGTAAATTTGTGGTTAAACGGGGTGAAACCTTTGCAGAATAAAACTAATTTTTATAAAAAAAAATGGTTAGGGCCAGATCTAAAAAAAAAAAAAAAACTGTGGGGGTACAAATCTAGTAGGTTGTTTTGCTTGTGGTCACTGTATAGCATGCATAGTTATTTACTTATTTTTTAAGTTTTATATCTGCCAATACTGTAAACATTTATGATATTAGAAATTTGACTACTAGTGACACTGAATGGATGATTTATTTAGTTATGTGTACCTGCTCTGCTTTCTATGTGGAAAAAATGTTGCATCAGTTTAGGGTTCTTATCTATGAACATCTCAGTGATCTGAGATGCAGGAAGAAATCTAATGCCTTATACAAACATACTTTAAAATATCCAAAGTCATCTTTCCCATTTTCAGGTATTGATAAAATCATATTTAAAATGCCTAACAAATTTAGCTGGTCTGATTTTCTCTCTAAATGTGAACAATTTTGGATTGTTACACTAGGTGCTTTATTTATGCCTGGATTGGATAAGGGGTTTTATTAAATTAGGTATGGACTTATTTCACTAAATTAGATATGGATATATTTTATCATTTGATATTTAATGAGCACTTTTTTGCTATGAGTTAGAATGTTTTCTAGTTTTCTAATACTGTTACTATTTAATGAATTAAATATATGTATTTATCTTAACAATGTGATATCAGATTGCTAACAGTATATTTACGACTGTTCATATGTTCTTTGTGATTATACTGAGGAAGGTGTTTAGCCAAAATTGGTCAATATCAGATCATGTTTTTCAAATAAATTAGTTATTTATTTTATTTTATTTTCAGTCTGATGACTGGGGAAGTCCATTGGCCAAGCAGAGCCCATTTTCAGTGGAGGCCCAAGGAGAAAAGCTCCAAAAGCAGTTAACAGAATATAACATAAGTACAGTATGGAATATACATTATAAAGAAGCATAAATATACAATTTAAAATACAAATACAAAATCGGGGACTATACCTTTAAAAAACACAAATGTTAAAATATAAATAAAGTCAAAAGTAATACAGATAATATAATTAAAAGTACAAGTCATAGAATATAATTAAAGGTACAAGTCATAAAGTGTTTATACAAGTTTAGTGTTTGTTCTAACAATACTGTTAGTGATCAGAGGTGATAGTAGATGAGATTGAAGGGAGGTTTGAAAGAGGTCTGAAAAAAGGTTCTTTTGAACTTTCACATATTTATTACTTATCTTTTTGGATGCTAAGATTTTTGCTATTTTTTTTTTGTTGATCAATGTCCATATTTAT
>NC_056748.1:425587666-425590166 GCF_019279795.1 Protopterus annectens | reverse complement strand
TGTGCTGGTATACAGACTACTTTCTCCAGCAATCCATTCTGGATGTGTTTCACAGGTGTAGCCACACACACACGCACACACACACACGCACACGCACACACACACACACACACACACACACACACACACACACACACACACACACACACACACACACACACACACACACATCACAGTGCAAACCATTGTTTACTCCAAAGTCATACTTAAAGTCCTTTGAAGAATCACCTGATGGAGGTACCAAGAACATGCAGCTGTCCAAAGAAAGGTTTAGTCATTTTATGAGGACAACAGTGCTAATATCAACACTCAACTGATCAAAGCATGTTTTCCTCTGTCAGCCATTACCCATACAGCCACAACAGGTGTGCACTAAATTTTCCATGTGCTATAATGGCAAGCGGAGGCCCATTCCAACTGACTTCAGCAGGTGAGTTATTAAATATTAGTAGGGATAAGGACAGAACTGGTTATAGGCTTAATGTGATATCTATGGCTGAAACACTTAAATGCAGTCTGTAGCAGCTCACACGAAGATTTAAACCTAGCATAAATCTTCCTTGGAAATTGACAGATCATTTTCAACCTGATATACATAACAGAGAAGAAACTCCTAGGTGGGAGACAAAATATTTTATCTGAAATTTGGAAACGTGGAACTTCTTTACACTTGAATAGTACAAGAGCACCAAAATGTTCAATGAGTAACATGAATGATTATACACAAGTAATTTTCTTTGGCTATGACAAATGTCATTATATGTGAATAATAGACACACACACACATGCACACACACACACACACACACACACACACACACACACACACACACACACACACACACACACACACACACACACACACACACACACACGCACGCACACACCTGATTTATATAGGACTCATTTCAGCCACAACATTGAAGTTACAGTAGAGTACACGGTGGGATGTTTAGTACTAACTCATACCTCTCAACTGTACAGATTTTCGCAGAATGTCCCGATTTCTGCCTCATATTTTTGGTCTAGTTCTCATAAAATTGTGGTTTTCTGGCAAATTGTTGGCAAATCAGTGAGGACTGTCATCAGAAAATAATGACAGGCATTTGAATTCCAGACTTCATATCCTTCAGAAAATGCATGTTAATGCAATACCTGCTGTTCTATCAACTTTCTAAGTTTGTAAGAGAAATATTTAAAAACTGCCGCTATTTTTGGACCTTTGTCCCCCCATTATCTATGGCTTTGCCCAGATTTCTTGTTCTAAGAGGTTGAGAGGTATGACTAAGACAAATAATTAATAGGCATAATAAACACATTAACAATATAAAAATACTCCCACAGAAATCTGATAAACGTTCAGACCTATGTTCAGTAAAAGTAGAGAAATTGAGTAATAAGTCAAGTGGCTGTTTTGTGTAAATACTTACAACTGAAAAGATACTTCACGGATAAAGTATTATATCATCTTCAGTGATCCCCTTTTTGCTATTTTACCTGGAGTCAGCGGTGTTACATCAACTGTCACCACTTCTTTTGATTTACTGTCACTCTTTTATCTTCTTCAACAATCATGCCCACCTGCGCCAGGTCCTCTCTCACTTAGTCAGTCCAACTTTGGCAAGACCTTTTCAACTCCTCTTGCCCTTTTGCATTCTCTCACAAATCTGCTTTATTAAATAATCTTCTGCTTTCTTGCACAACTTAACTGTCTCCCTACTGAAAAGTTGGCACCGAAAAGCCCAAGTGAAAACACCCCCCACCGATAAAAGGATTGGAAATACAGGAGAATAACAAATCTCGAACATCGCTTTTATCCTTTAAACTTCTTCTTTTTTTTTTTTTACAAGGAACAAGCCACCTGAGACCCCCTTTTTGAGGACATAAGTATCCAACACCCCCAAACTTGTATATACTAACTCTAAGATAATCACACCTCAGCAAAAAGGGAATATTCCAAGAAAATAACCATCTTGGAAGTCTGTTTTTTGGCCATTCAGTCTCTGCATTTATGGGACTTGCTACAGCAGGTCCCAACATTTCAAATGGTTACTGACAGAACCACTACAGTCTCTTTACCTTGACCTCTGTAATTGTGGCAACCCTGGCTTCTGCTCTGGTGTCCTCTTTTTTTTGTGTGTGCCACAATATGCATCCTACTGCCCATCTCAGGCACTTCATCCCCATTGCTTCAAGCTTCATCAGCTGCTCTGCCTTCAATGCTCAGGTTTCTGTGACATACAGAAGCGCTGGTCACACCACTGATTTTTACACCTTATATTTTGACTTATTTGTCATTCATTTGTCATCAACACCCCTGACATGTTGTGCTAGTTTACTTCTAGCTTTGACCTCCTTGTTCAGATTTCCTATTTCTTCAACCACACCTCCCGGACAACTGAATCTGTTATACCAGGGGTTCCCAAGGTGTGCGCCGTGGAGCCCTGGGGAGCTGTGGCTTCCTCACAGGGCACCGCGAACTTATACCCTTCATTTATGA